>NW_023501528.1:0-70725 GCF_013396195.1 Fusarium tjaetaba
TCCTACCTCTCCTTTGTGGTCATGAGGATGCCTTGGACGATGAGCCCCTTCAAGATCTGCGGCCCAATACCCTTGAAAAGACCCAGGACACCTTCGTGCTCAATGATGAACTTCATCACCTCGACAAAACTGGTGAAGGGCTTGCCATTTCGGGCCGGTGGAGGCTTGGACTGAAGACCAACTTTGGCCACGATAAGTGGTTGAGTAGCAATGGTTGCGAGCGCCTTGGACATGGCTCCCAGTACTACCAACGACAGTCAACATATGCACGTGTACAGATAGTTATAATTCTTGTTTGTTGGAAACTTACAGAATGCTTCCGCTGGTCTCAGGTTGGTCTTGCCAGGGTAGAGGACGTCCTTTAGTCGCTCGTATGCGCCATAAGTGATGGCAGGGTTGACGACAAGGACGAGACTGGCCTTCAGACCGCGCCAGAGACCCGATAAACCATCTGGACCGTCGATGACCTCGCGAGCGGTGTCTAAGAGACCTTTGCGGTCGCTTTTGCTTGCCGTCTGCTGGCGCGTGGTAACAACAGCAACAGGAATGGTAAAGACCTGGGCAATGGCTCCGGCGACAGCACCCAAAGCGAGTTCGACCACAGTGGAGGGGTGGACGTCTGTCTTGCGAGACTTGAAATACAGGGTCCTGACAATGGTGTACCAGTAGAAGTAGGCAAAGTTGGTTGAGGCGACACCGATGAGAGAGCCATTCATGCCAGCATAGAGGCCCTTGACTCCATCATCGGCGACAATACGCGAGATGGCATCCCATGTCGAGGTGTAGTGTGGTTCGTCGGACGAGGAAGGGCCTTTTGAAGGATCGGGCTTGACTTGAACTTGAAGACGAGTCTTGACACTATTTATTTGGAGAGTCAGTCAGTCTTGATGCGCAGGACGGAGCAAAACCAAAATCATGTCGAAATACACAACTTACATATCAAGGGGGTAGACCAGCGCGTTCGCAAGAACAGCACCTGTAGCTCCAGCGACAGCGCGGCCCCAGGGGGAGATCTCAGGCTTTGATTGCGCAGCCATTTTGGACAAGCTGTGAACAGGTAGGACCTAGCTAGATCTTATCTTGTTCAAGGGCGGGATGGGGAAGGGGAAGAGGAAGAAGAAAAGAAAGAGACACACAGCTCACACTAAATGTCTAATCTATCGCGATGTTGTACTTGCTGGGTCGGTCCATGATTATCTACATGAGTATCTGTACCTCAGACAAAGATGAACGGTCCATCCGCTACCGGTTCGGGGCCGAGGTTCGAGTCTACCGGTCTCGGCAGATTTGGTGGGCCCCCGCCTGTGATTTCCAGTGATTTTGACCCGCGGGATGGAACCTCGGTTAGTGAGCCTCTTCTCTACTAGGTAACCTGACTCTGGGAGGGGGGACTCAGGCTTGTGCCTCCCTACCAACTGACTCACTACCTTAACTAAACAGCTAGGTAGCAGTGGTAGGTATAGGTAGTGATATCATGGACGGTCAAGGTAGGCCAATGACGTTATTATGGAGATCAGATGCACTGCAGATGAAGTGAGGTGATTTATAACTTTAATTCAACACGTCGACGTCAATGACAACGTCTGTTGCACAAGCCTTGCTCACAATCCAAGAGATAAGATGTATGTACCCTATAACGTCGTGGATAAAGAATGCTTAAACGGTCTGTCTGTCTATTTTGGAAAGTGTAAATCATATGGACATGAGAGAACCTGATGAGTACAAACAAAGCAAGCATCTCAAGACATTGAATATCATGCTCATCTCATTCTCTGAAGCAGCTCCTTTTCCATATTTTCCCTACTAATTACAGCGAGTGACAATTCTGGCATTGACATCCAGTCGATGCAGCAGAGCTCTTTTGAGTGGAGAACATACTGGGCGCAGCAAACAGTACCTATCAGCAGCCCCCACCGCGGGGTTCGCTGCTCTGTAATTGTTAGGTTATCTCGAGTCATTCATCGACTGTCAACGTCAATCAGTCAAGCCTGGCAATGATTGAGGCCATGTTTCAGTAAAACGGAAATGGAGAAGAGAGCTCAGGTCAGTATACCCTCAAGAAGACGCGTGCCCTTTCTTTCTCATCTGCCTCAGTACCATACCGGCGATCCTCCATGTGTATTACATCATGGCCCGTTAAAGCTTCATCTGTCAACTAACCCTATATCCATATCACAGGCCACTGAGTCTCTCATCCGAACATCGAGTGGCCAGGCGGCCCTCGACTATGCTGTTCAGGCTGCAGAGCTTTACATGAGAGCTGCCGGAGAGGTTTCGACCAAAAAGGATGCCGCTCGTTTGCGTTTGAAATGTCAACAACTCATTGCCCACGCTGAGAAGCTCAAGGCTGAGCTCACACAAACGCCCAGTGTCTTGTTACGAACCTCGAAACTTCACTCTAATCTCTTTCCCCCATGGACGAAAGAGCCCTCGGACCAAGAATTCCAGCTTGTCCCTGGCGATGAGCCTTTCACGTAAATAAAAAAACCCCTGTCTGATACAGTCTGCTGTAGCTTTTGACTGAGTTCTATATAGCGATAATGCAACCTTCACACTGTCACCGAGGCAGACTGCTACATTTGGTGGGTGGAAGCGTCCAAGAGACCTACACGACCATGTCGAAGCAGACGACGAAATTTTCATGAACTCGAGCAGCGGGTGCGACCTAGTTCAAGACGTGACTACGGATTGTTCTGTAGTAGCCAGCCTATGTGCCGCTATGCGTATCTTGACTGGTCGAAAGTCGGTAAGGCGTATCGAGATGAACTGCCTATGAGCGCCCACTGATAGTCTACAACAGATTCTCTCCTCCATCTTGTATCCTTTCGACAGTGCAAAAGGAACCCCCAAAGTTTCTGCTTCAGGCAAATATGTCTTGAAACTATACTTCAATGGCTGCTTCCGCCGGGTTGTGATCGATGAGCGGCTTCCGTCTTCCATAAGTGACCGAACTCTCTACGTTGTTGATCGAGTCAACCCTCAACTGATTTGGCCTGCACTCCTAGAAAAGGCTTACCTTAAAGTAAGAGGAGGATATGACTTTCCGGGGAGTAACTCGGGCACAGACTTGTGGGTTCTTACGGGATGGATCCCAGAACAGATCTTTCTTCAAAGGTGAGCACGTTTTTTTTGTTGCCCCCCCTATACGCACACAGCCTCCACAAACCTGCTTCACAACACGGACTCACCTCTCAATTGCTCTTATAGAGAAGATCTAGAAGTTGATAAGCTCTGGAGACGAATCAAGAATGCACACGACTCTGAGAACGTGGTGGTCACCCTGGGTACTGGCCGAATCTCTGCCGAAGAAGAGGATATACTGGGTCTTATTGGAGAACACGACTATGCCATCATGGATCTTGAAATGATTGGTGACAGCCGGAGGCTTTTGGTCAAAAACCCTTGGTGTGACGGACCGGTTTGGAAGGGAGGCGTTCCTCAGCCATTTGACGCCGAATCACCAACCCCATATGCCGCCAGCCCTCAACGCCAACCCCCCCCTTCAGTCGCTGGCTCTTTCTGGATGACTCTGGAAGATGTTCTCCAACATTTCGAGTCCATGTACCTGAACTGGAACCCTGCTCTATTTCCCCATCGCCAGGACCATCACTTTACCTGGCGCATGCCTCCCCCTGAGTTGTCTTCATCATTGGTTCGCAACCCACAGTACTCACTCCAGTCGACAGCTGGCGGGCCAGTGTGGATTCTCGTGAGTAGACACTTTGTGGACCAAGAGTTGGAAATCGCTCGGAACAGGACCGACTCAATGGCAGCTGCCTCTGGACAGCTTGGTTACATGAGCATTCTTGTCTTCGAAAACGACGGCCGCAGGGTGCAAGTAAGCGACGGTGATGTCTATCGTGGACCTTATGTCGACTCTCCTCAGACTCTCGCTCGTTTCGACACGAGCCCAGGGAGACGGTATACCATTGTTGTCGACCAGCACGAGTTTCCGCTACCAGACTACACCCTCACGCTCTCTTTCCTCTCCCAAGATCAGCTTGGAGTCAGAGAAGCTGAAGACGCAATGACTTGCACAAGGGAGGTTGCTGGCTCTTGGACCAGGAGGACTGCAGGAGGTAGTGCTGCTTGCACGACCTACGCTGCAAACCCCCAGTACAAGTTATCACTTGCTCAAGCAGGGCCTCTATCTGTCCTACTGTCAACAAATATGCCGGACATCCATGTGCATATCGATTTAGTCTGGTCCCAGGGCAAGCGGGTGCAGACACTCAAGGCTCGGGATCTTGCGGGCTCATCTGGAGAATATCGTCGAGGCTGTGCTGTGGTCAACATTCCACAAATTGATGCTGGATTGTATACTGTGGTGTGTTCGACTTTCGACCAAGGCCAATCGGCAGACTTTGTCCTCCGCATTTCATCCATGACGAACGTGGAAGTACAACCCGTACCCGCCGATGCTGCTGGGAGACTCCGCAAGACACTGAGCCCTTTCCAGCTCTCGGACGGTGAAGAAGTGAGGCGTGCGCAATTATCGGCATCTTGGTTAACTCGAATGAGTGTCACAGCACGCAGCGTCACAAGCCCAGGCATCGATCCCAGTAACCGACCTTCATCCACCCTGATGGTACGAGTTTCCGTGGCTCATGGATGGGATCCTGAGCGAACCACGATCGCAACTTCAGGCGACGGCGAATACGAAGAACTCAAAACAATCGTGCGAACCCCTGAGCTTGACATGGAGCCAGCAAGGATACGGCGGGAGGGCATGTGGCTAGTGATTGAGAGTATGGGCGCACCTCAAGTAGGAGAGTGCATTGAGATAGAGATTCACAGTGACGGACCTGTTAGTGTAGGGCCGTGGACGCTTGTCTAGCCAGAGTCACTGTGCCAGCCAGTGAATTTGAGCACTCGTACGTAGGGTCCATATGTCGCATTCCAAATGCGCAGCACGAGACGATTGAAAACATGTATCTCTGAGAGAAATGATAAATATATGTTCAACACAGCATCATGCTGAATATGAAGGAAGAACCGAACAAGGTGTACGCTCGCTAGCCAACGCCACACTTGCGCAAGTGGTATACCCCTAGAAAATGAAATACTGAACGAAATCTGACCCAACCGAGTATTTGAGATCCTGAACGCCTTGTCTGTGCCTCCAAATATTCACTTCGCTTAATCAATGACCTTTGGCAGCATGCGAGAAGCCTTCAGTTGCCCGACCCGTCAAATCGCCAGGTACTCATACATATAACGCCAAAGCAAAGAGCGCTTCCCATCACATTTCGGTTGGCGTAAATCGTTAATCGTGCTCGTTCAGCGTCCGCTCCCACCAACCAGCCTCGTATGCCAACCTACAACAGTCGCTTACGCCGGTGGGCCGCGTCTTCTTCGACCACGGTTGGGTCCATCTGGTCGCTGAGCAAGAACATCTCTCAGTTGCGGGTCGTCCTTGTCTTTGTCTATATGATGAACACGGACGTGTCTAGGAGCAGTCAGTATCATTGCCATAGTCGAGGGGACATATCTAGCTGCAGCACCGATATGGCATGGCTAATGAACATACCGCTGAAGATTATCCGGGCGTGGATATTTGTGTTCCCTATCCGGGCAGAAGGGGCAGACGTAGCCTGGGGAGTCATGAACCAGGCCATGTCTTATCATCTCATTCTTTCTTTTGAAGCCCTTACCCCCTTCACTTCTTGGACAGCCTTTGACCGGACAATAGTGTGGCCGTATAGATGAGTGTACATTCATGTGAGAGTTGAGGAGATACTGAGTCTGGAAAGGCGCCGCATTGCATCCGGTAACCGTGCACGTATATGAGCCGGAAAGAGGCTGCGGATGTGTGATTCCATCAATACTCATCCGATCAGTAATAGAGGCTGAGTTGATTGAGGTTGATGTGGCGGGGGTGGAAGCAGAGTGATCGGTATTTGGAGTCTCGCCAGCATTGCTACTACTGTATTCGGTCGGAGCGCGAGGGTGATTACCATTTGTCGGATAATAATGCATACTCGCACTTGGCGCAGAGTGAGGGGAGAGTGTTCGGTATCCATCTGGTGGTGAACGGGGCGACGATGGGAGATTAGTATTCAGACTGAACCTATGCCCTAAATTTGCAGCTGGAGAAGTAGGGAAAGTGGAGGATAGACCTGGAGGGACACGGCCAAGATCCTGCTCGGATGGACGCTCTGGATGTAAGTCTCGGAGCTCACCAAAAGTCGAACGAAGAGACGGGAGAGACTGTGATGGAAGAGTCTCCTTGGACTCGCCTGCTGGTGCGCGAACTCCATGATGAAGCGGCGGCAAGGGTCCATTAGAGGAAGATATCAGTGGCGACGTGACTCTATTACCGGAAATATATCGCGGTGCAGACAAACCGTTGATCGTGGGCTCGTCGTGGATAGAAAGCTGCCCGGTCGGTATAGATATATCGGGTATCGTTTTTGGGACCGAGGCGGCGAGAGACGGCGGTGCTGTCGCAATAGAAGCAGCTTGGAGAGCGTCAGCGGCCAGGTGCTGGAGCAGAGGCCCGCTCATTAGATTGCCGTCGACGGCCCGGTCTCGCCGTGGCTCTTCATCCGGCGAGTCGTCGTCGCCTGGAAGGCTCTCGCGGGCAGCTTCTCGTGCTATATCGGGATCGCGTCCATTGTCGAGATATGCGACTAGGACAGCATCTCCAGAAGTGGGACGAACCTTGTGGCGATTAGACTTGCCGCGACCGTCGATAGAGGTGGATTTCAGACTGACTTGAGCTGCAGGAATATCTGGGGGAGGACTTGGAGACGGCTCGAGCTTTGGACGAAGCGGGGTCATGAGAGGGCTTCCTCGAGGTACCACGTCATCCGGGTCGTATGTATCGACAACGAAGCCGAGATGGGGTTGTGGTGGTTGGTGCTGGTGGTGCGTAGCTGTGGTCATCTTTGTCGCGTTGACGGTGGTTGCTCAACTCGCCATGGCCCCTCGTGGGGGGGTTTAAAGCGTTCGGGAGCTCTTGATCAGTCGGCGGGATCTTGCGCCTGGTGAATGGCCGTGGTACGACTTGAACGGTAACTGCACAACCAAAGAAAGCTTGGTGAGTCGGAGAATGCGAAGAGAAGAAACGGTCGAATAATGATATCGTGAAATTGGAAGCAGATGTGCGCGCACCAGTCTGGGCAGACGACTTGCCAGCAATTATTCGTATACTAACGTTGGTCACTCAGCATGAGCAACAAATGCCACCCAGGCGGCGTCAAAATGAGAACAGTAAAGTTCTTGGCACCGGTCGGTTGTCCAGGCAGGTTGAGGTCGGATGGGAGTCGCGAATATGGCTGTAAGCGCAAGTTGGGTGGGATTTGCGGCGTAAATGCGGTGAACTTGAAGTGCCAGGCTGAATGCGAAAAGAGCGTGGCTAAATACGGTGGTGAATCTAGCCGTGGTAATGCGCGTAATTTGGGGGATGTAGTGCAGCCGTTGTCGATATGATAGTCGTCCAAAACGAGCGCTTGCGCGATAACACACACACACACACACACACACACAGAGAGAGAGAAGCGGAGTTGAATCGCTAGATATTCCGTTGTCGTTTGACCCAGGGGGATGTGGCCAGTAGTAAGACCGATTGAAATGATACTGGAAAGGGACTCTTTGATTGGCAAGATGAAGTTCGAGGTCAGACCTGAGGCGTCGATACCTATGTAAGGTAAGGTAGTAGGCAGGTAGTAGGCAGGTATGTGTGCATGTATGTACGGAGTATGTACAGCACAACAGGCAAGGTACTAAGGTAGCAGCTGAGAGGTGAATACCTTGGGTAGGTAGGTAGAACGTATGAGCAAACTCGAGTTACCGAGTTATTTCAGAAGGAAGGGTGCGGAGCAAAGTAAAAAATCCGGGGGATTGAATGTATTTACTAAGTTTACCTTATTCCTGGGATGGGAGCTGCCCGGAGCCCTACCTTACCTATCTATCCATGTACAGTAATTAAGTACATTGCTAACCTGCCCAGGCTACTACTGCTCATGGTCCTGCTCCTTCCTAGTGAGTATGGAGTATGCCTCCACTTGTTGACACCATGTTACGGGGTCTGAAGAGCAGTCCAGTCCATTTTTGAGCAGACGGACGGGACGGGGGAGGCTTCAAGTCACGGAAGATGGGCACGGGCAGTTAGTTACAGCAGCACAGCACAGCACAGTGCCAACTACGCCCCGAATTGAGGTTTGAATTCGGTAGGAAGAATGGAAGGACTGGAAGTGAGTGGGCACCTAAGAATGGAAGAGAACTTTCCCTGGGATGAGGAGTGAGGAGAGCATTCGCCGGGGCTGGGGTCCCGGGAAGGTTAGAAGGGTTCAAACTCGAGGGCCGCCATGGGCATGGGCATGGGCATGGGCATGGGGAAGATGCGGGATGGGGTAAAAGGTGGTAAATATTCGGCCCTTGGTTATCTGTAACATGTGGTAGGTCGGCTGAGGACAGGGGCGTCCGAGATGGGGCTCTGCTGTTGCGGCTGGCCTGGCAGGCCCTTGAGCCCTGAACCTGGGGACTGGACCTGGATCTTCACTGGCTGGACTGACTGGACTAGACAGAGTTGGGGGTACCTGGGGCGGGCACAAAATTTAATGACAGAAACAGAACGCGGTACGTCCGTCGTATGTCTGAGCAGCCTCTCCGCTGAATGGCTGACTTTGGTGCTCCTATGCTAGTGCAGGCCACCCGACAGCGCCATTATGGGTAATTCTGTGAGTAATTGGATCATTTCCCAAGTAGTGTGTCTTTAGCGAGATCTTTTTATTGAGTCCCTTCTTTATTTAATTACCTATGCACTCTTGACCGACATACATACATACATACATGAAGGTTGTGTGACGAAGGGACGGACTGGCCTCGATGATTTGGATAATTTGGATGCCACTTGTACCACAGCATGAGTCTCACCTTGAACTGCAGCGAGAGTCTCTCTAGCCCGAGATTTGTCTCTATATTGTCGCATCTGTCTGTCTGTCTCAGGTCGCTACAGACTCAAAGTCTTGAGTAAGGTACATAAGTCATGGCCAAAAAGAGAGGTCAAAATCGAGGATGCGTCCGCCGAGGCCTCCCTCCCCCTCTCTTGATACCCCACTGGGGTCACCCGTCTAAGCCTCAACGTCCACTGCCGTGTCGACATGTGTGTGTGTGATGTGATCTCAGCATTGGCACGAGGCCGAATGGGCAAAGACGTAGACTAGTCGGTATGTATGTATGCCAGGTAAGATAGTGAGTGAGTCTCGAAACAGTATTCGACTCGTCGTTTGGTCTTGTTTGTTTGTCCTTTTCATCGTTTGATATCTTCTCACCTGGCACCCAGCAGACTTGAAAATGACCTCGTGATCATTCGGAAGTATTTAGGCGTGATGATCCGTGCCGAGCCAAAAAGAGCCGCCTCGTCTGACATCCATTGTCCGTCCGTCAGATAAATATCTCGCGCACTCAACGCTCTCTGACGGACTGTCCCGCTCTATGAATTGCAGTCTGATTGGCTGACCCCGGAGACTGCCCCAGCCGCAGTACGAGGGGAAGTGGACACTTGGACAAAAGTGGGTAGCCACTTCAGGTTGTGGGGTATCCGACTACCGTGTATCGGATAATATCACGCACTGTCCGTGTCTCTCTTGAGTCGCAAGATTAGAAAAAAGGGCTGTTTTTTGCTATCATTGGACCCTCCGCAATTTTCCCACAAAAAGCGGCTCTCTCTCATCCTGGAACTGAAATGACCATGCCATGACCGCTTCTGCGTTGCCGGCCGCGGGAGCTGATATAGCAAGCAGCAAGCAAGCAAGCGATTGAGCACCCTTGACTTGGTACGTACTTCAATACAATAACAAAAAGGGCAAAATAAGCGAGGACTCGATGTGTGCTTGCATGCTTGCTGGCCTAGGTACACTGTACAGTAGCAGGGTATGTCCATAGGGAAATTAAACTCAGAAGGACAAAGACAATTGATTGATTGATGGGGCTTGGTTTTGTTCTAGAAATCTGACAGAAACTCGCGACTTAAATGACGCAGTGAATCTGTCACATCACGGTTACATGCTTCTAAAGCTCGCTCCCGTCCCATTATCGAAATTGGGCACAAGTGTCAGTCAACCAGCCTCTAACCTGACCAATGATTGGCTTTCTTCGTTAATCAGACACACTCAAATCAACTGTCTAGGCCTAGTCGAGGGTGCCCCGGGTCTTAGCCTGAAGTCTGCTGTGACTGACTCGTTAACCCATGGTAGTTGGCTGACCACATGAGAAGCTGCGAGACCACGATGTCTCTCTCTTAAGTGCCTTAGTACTTATTAATGCCCCTTATTATAAGTTCGACCAGTAGATAATAATGCATTCAATATTTGACCATTTGATACTATCTAACTGATTAAAGTATCCAGATCATTGGTTCCAGTTCATGGTCTTTCCTCTACAAGTATGTCCAGTTTCATAACCACCAGATACCGAATTTGGCCCGCGGGAACTGCTACAGTAGCATTCATCCCAGGCCTTAAAGGTATATTTAGTAGGTACCATGGGTCGCCAATGGAACCAAATCATGTTGGCCTCTAGACTCTATTGACTGTAGAAACGACATGCTCATCGCCTTCATGGCCACGAATTGAGAACTTCATTGTTCCAAGCACCTTTCACATCCAAACTTCAGCCCATGACATGCAGACCAGTCAGTTGCAAGTTTATCATGATACCCCACTGCAATACTACGGATACCACAAATCCTGCTATCTTCCGCCGATGGCGGAACACGTAACCCCCCCACCTCGGTCCTCACAAAACTGCTAATGTATTTGATCTTTAATAAATCAAGTTACAACAACTCAATTGGTATTTCTTTCGAAGCAACTAGCCCCCTGAGCGAGGAGTTTGCTGTGCAATTGACGCCAACACAGACAGGCAACTATTCGTAGTCACTTGTCTAAGCCAATCTCACATCATCGTTAATGACCTTGACAAACCCGTAAACCAACATCATGTCTCTGCCATCAACCATGAAGGCCGTGGTTTTCGATGGTCTGTATAAAATATCAGTGCAGAACAGGCCAGTGCCTCAGAGTATGTTGACCAATCACCCAGCTTCAAACCCGTCATTATTGAATGAGAGCTATTTCGACTACAGCTAACTCGATTTAGTTCAAGATGAGAGGGATATCATTATCAAAGTTCATGCCGCTGGCCTGTGTGGATCGTAAGGGCGTCATCGTCTTCAAATGCTGCCCCATCTGCTGACTAGAGCCCCAGGGAACTTCACATCTACCGTGGTCATCAGCCTTCAGATACTGGCTTCATCATGGGCCACGAGTTCACCGGAACGGTCGTCCAGATTGGGTCGGCTGTAAAGACAATCAACATCGGTGACAAGGTCGTTGCTCCCTTTACAGCTTCCTGGTGAGCTCTCTCCTCCGCCGTCTGGTTCTCGTGCTCATAAGAAACTATAGCGGCAACTGTTTCTTCTGCAACAATGGTTGCTCAGCCCGTTGCGTTGAGAGCCAGTTGTTCGGCTGTGAAACTCTTGACGGAGGACAAGCCGAGTACGTTCGGATTCCCATGGCCGATGGAACTGCCGTCAAAGCCCCCGGGACTATCTCAGACCAGGCTCTCCTTCTCATGGCAGACATCTTTCCCACCGGATTCTATGGTGTAAAGAGCGCCGCAGAATTGATCCCTTCCCAGAACGTCCAGGATGCCACACTAGTCGTCATAGGTTGTGGCCCGGTTGGTCTTTGTGCCATCCTAGCAGCCACTCATTTCAAGCCTCGCCACCTCTTTGCCATCGACAGTGTCGACAGTCGTCTGGAGCAAGCTCGAAAACTGGGTGCAGAGCCTCTGAACTTTGAAACAGACAGAGCAGGGCTAGAAGCTCGAATAAAGGAGGTGACGGAAGGACGAGGGGCAGATATGGTTGTTGAAGTCGTTGGCCAGTCCCCAGCTCTAAGGACTGCATTCGATATCGTGCGACCTTTTGGTGCTATTAGTAGCATTGGTGTCCACAACAAGGAGGTATGGTAGCAGAAGGGAATGGTAGCCAGGGGACAGGAGCTAACATCACAATGCAGATTCCGTGGACGGGCGACGATGCGTATACGTATGTAGCGCCTTGGGATTCTCTGTGTATTGATCCGAAAGGAGAGCTGACTGGCTGACACTGTTGCAGAAAGAACATTCGAGTGCAGATGGGTCGCTGCCCAGTCCGCAGCGTCTTTGACGAAGCCCTCAAGTTGCTGGAGCAGAAGCAAGACCAGATTGGGTGAGTTTTTGAGCTGCCATTGGAGATGCTCCAACAGCTAACATCACCGTGAGCTTCCTGTTCGACCACATCATGCCGCTCGCAAAGGCCCCTGAAGGATACGCTCTTTTCGAGCAGCGTAAGACGCAGAAAGTAGTATTCACACTGTAATGCAAAATACAAGCCCGGATCAAAACGTCAACGATTAGTTTTGTCGAGGCTTGACCATGCCCTCATGCATCAGATAGTAGACAACCGTGGAATCGTTATGCACGATGGCTAGAACGAGCCTCTTCTCTCGTGGGCCATTGCGCTCGATAGAGTCAAACATGTCGGAGAATCTCTTGATAGACCATTTCTCTTCGGGATGCACCGCCAACACCCATTCGAGCTCTGGTGTCTGATCCATAGGCTCGCCGGTGGTCCTTTCACGCTCCAGAGCAGCGATCTGGTCATCAGGGTGGGTGTAGAGCCGTTTCGGCGGCAAACCTCTGATCAAAGGTCGCTGAGCTGTCGTTTCATGGACTTTGAGGGAGACCCAATCATGCTGATATTGCAGGTTGTATGCAACTGCTGAAGTGACGTTTGAAACTGGGTCACTTGAGGGATCCATGTCGAGCATGACTATTGCTGACCCTTATATGGTGTCCACGTAATGAGTGCCAAGGGAGGCGGATGATGAAATTCGATACGGATCAGGACCAAGATGCAGTGTGTGCGCGGAAGCCAGTTATGCGTGTAAAAGGACGAGGCGCGGCTCTAAGATGAGGAAAAGAAGGATCCGAGCTTGAGAAATTGGAGGGGGAATTCGCAACAGTAGCGAGTGACGTTGTAAGAGCGGGTGATGCAGATTCGAGACCTTGTCTTCCGTAGGTAGGTACGGAGAGGTAAATGTTAACTTTTTTTTATGGATCGACTGAAGGTGGATAACAACACCTATGAAGAGTGGGGACATGCACGTCCAACGGACCGCGGACCTTGATGATTGAACGAGAACGAAGTGAACTTCCGTTTATTCACATTCACATGCTCGTTCCCTGAGAATTAGGGTCGTTTAGACTTTTGAGTCTCAGGAACTTGGCTTCGCCTGTATGTAATTGACCAATAGTGATCCCCCCGGCGTTGCCGTGAACCGTCAGCAGTAGCTTCAGCGGAGTAGCTCGATACCTGGTACCTAGTAGCGATTGACATCCACTATCCACGTTGGCATTAGACCCTGAGAAAGGATCTAAGATAAATGGGCAAGTCCCACCGTTGCTAGGCACGTTGATGTGGATCACAATCGCATTCCATTCTCTCTATTATATCTTGGTACCTGTATAGACGTCTAGACATCTTGATTCACTGAGCCAAGCACCAATTGCACGCGATATCAATACTCGTCATTCAACTGCAGCTCTCCAGGCGCCCAATCTAGGGTCGCCAAGTCGCATAGCCACCATGACAAACTCTGGGCAACCTTCCTATAATGGCACAGATACCGAACCCTTTCCAAGCCTCGATAATGCGTCACCAAACCCCGACGATACAAACATAAACGCCGACTCTTCATCTGTCCTCGAGAATCGTCCAGCGGCCTCTTCATCTTTGAGTGGTCGTCTACGCAGAGTTTCCCAGAGTTTCGAAGTTTCCGGCCCCCCTGAAGGGTTTATGGCCGCTACAGGAACCATCGCAGCATCCATATTCTCGCGACAGACTGTGGCGCGAAGGCCATCAGACACCTCGATACCGATGCAAACAAGCCAGTCCCTTGGGGACACATCCAGACAGAGCACATTCCCAGCTGTCAACGAAGAGCCACCCGAAGAGAAGGCGAATGCAAGCGTCGGGTCCCCGAGGCGAAACTTGACTGGCGAGCCTGTTGCGGCGGCCCCTTTCGACAATGGATATCATTTCCCCCCAAAGCATTCGTTTGGACAGTCGACGAAACTTGGGCTGATCGCTTTCTGGAACTATGTACGAACACCAACCGGCTTTCTTGTTACCATATACGGTCTGAACGTCGTTGCCTGGGGCGGAATGCTCTTCTTGCTGCTTTGGTAAGTTAAATGATTTGTGTCTCTTCTCCTCAAGGTCAACCAACCAACCAACCATGCTGACAAACAATCCAGCAATGCTTCACCCGCGATGTGTGTTCCGACTTGCAACGACATCAACTCCCCCAGGCGCAAGTGGATAGAGTGGGACTCCCAGATACTGAATGCTCTCTTCTGTGTTACAGGTTTTGGTCTTGCTCCATGGCGCTTTCGTGATCTGTATTTCCTGCTTCAGTATCGGTTCCAGAAGAAGGAAGTTGCCCTTCGACGATTGGCAGGCATTCACCGAGGATGGTTCCGTCTCCCGGGGTCCGATCAGATTGATCCTCAAATAGGGCCCCATAATATCTCGTCTGCGCCCGAACTAGCCTCATCACTCGCCTGCCCATTTCCAGAAGACAAGATCCCCGACGCTCCGCTGACTGGCGTACGCGCCCCGCCAACACCCGTCACGAGAATGGACGCCGTCATCTGGCTGATGGTATGGAACACGTTTCTGCAGTGCGTCCTGTCTGGATTCATGTGGGGCCTTAACCGTTACGATCGCCCCAGTTGGTCTACAGGTCTTTTTGTAGCACTGGCTTGTATTGTCGCGGCCATTGGAGGGCTTGTCATGTTTCTCGAGGGGAAGAAAGTGAAGGGCATTGAAGGCGTCCCCATTTCAGAAGAAGACCAGAAGCTACTACAGCAAGATCGGGAACGTGGTGTGTGGCATTACAACAATATCAAGGACAAAGACCTGGCTGCTGAGGAAGCAAAGAAGAAGAAAAAGGCAAAGGCGAAGAAGTGATGCTCTTGTTGCACATCTGTTGGACATGTCCAGGCGTAAACGGCAAATCCTTGGTTAGTTAATCATGGTAATAGGTGGTGGTTTCACTGATTTCATGTATGTGGGCTATACAGTAGCAACAGGCGTTGGGTGGCTTTGCCGATGGCGTAACCATATCGTGCGTATATAAAACTAAATGGGATACAACATCAAACTGAGTACTTGGGTACCTTAGCCACTCCTCGTGATATGTGCGTTCATGGATGGTTGCTTGTGTGTTTGGCAGACTAGACCCGATGAGAGAAACAGTTCTCATGATTATTTCCATGCCCTTACCGACTAGCTACCTCTCACTGCGGCGCCAAATGTCTCAAACCCAAAACAACAGTGGATGTATAGAGGCATTCATCATTGAAGATTCTTTGAGGCATTCTGGAGACTGTGATATACAGCCATTTCAACTTGAGCTCACTAACTAAATAAAGACCGAGACACTCTTATCTGACTTAAGTATTATGCAGACCCCGCTTCCATTCACCTTACCCCGGCCCCTACCGTACCTCCGGACGTACCCGCATTAGCTAGCTCCGGCCTCATGACGTGCCATTCCTTAGACTAGTAGGTACCAACCTACCTACTGTTACCTCTCGTGAGCCTTCTCCACTGTTCCTTCATCATCAGCTTTCCCTTGTCAACTTATTAGACACACGCAGCAAGTTCACGGTACATCTCGACAACTTCAACTCTGCGCAATATCAGTATATAAGCACCTCCGGTACCCCTTCCAGTTTGGCATTGCCCTTCGACCGCCTCAGGGCCCCGCATCATGGGGCTAGCTTACAACACCTACCTGAATAGCAGCAAGATCTACGGCTGCAAGACATGCAAGGCCCATCTTGCTAACCATGAGGATATCATCAGCCGCGTATGTTGTCCCCCAAATCCCCTGTAGATTGCTGTCCGCTGACGCCGATACCAGAATTTCCGCGGTCAACATGGCAAGGCCTATCTCTTTCACAACGTCGTCAATATCGAGACGGGTCCTCCGAACGAACGTAACATGACGACCGGTCGACACGTAGTCCGTGATATTACATGCCGTCAGTGCAAGGAGACCGTTGGATGGAAGTATGATAAGGCTTACGAATCTTCGGAGAAGTATAAGGAGGGAAAGTTTATTCTTGAGGCTGAGCTGCTATGTAATGTTACTTGAGGCTTGGCTGTCGAGGCACCTCCCAGCGTGCTCATTGGCTGCTTTTGTCTCAAGCGTTATCTGTATATTGGATGCACAGGCGTTGACTGCATTTTTGGGTGGCCTAAACACTGCTTTTGACCATGACAAGGACAAACCAGACATAGTTGAGTTTCTTAGCCATTGGATCTGAATTTCAATATGATAAACTATTCGACTAAATCTTATACTCCAAACCTGGACGCCGTTCGAACATGCAGATGATTCCAAAACTTGGGCTCAACTTGATATGATGTAGTATCACAGCACAGAATGTTTCACTTAACGGTGCTCAATGGGCTCCTCGGGCAAGAGCTCCTCGACCTCTTCATCTGGGACTCTGAGGAACTCCAGAGGAGGCTGAACGATACCGTTGAACAAGAAGGTGAAGTAAACAAGCAGGGCGAAGCCGACAATTTGGAGCCACTTGAAAGTCTCCCAACCCAAGCCAAGGGAGACGATCCAGATGAAAAGGGTTCTGCAAGTGTCAATGGTAGATCGAGAAGTAGCACTGACGCTCCGTGTAACGGACAAGCCAAAGAAGTTGAAGCCACTGGTAGCAATGTCAGTGTTTGTTTATCCAAATCTCATTGACGAGATACTCACCCAATGCTGATCATGATGAGGAAACTAGAGATGAGGACCTGCTTGTTCTCGGTCATCTGGCGCCAGCCCTCGACAATATCAAAATATCCATATTTGCCAGCTTCAGTGGAGCCGATAGTGGCATGCAGAACAAGCATAGCAAGGAGGGTAACACTGAAACCGAAGAGGCCCTCCCAGCCGACCACTCTAATTGGGTCAATTGTAGATCTCTCCAGGAGATATTCCTCGAGGACGAACTGGGTGGCTGTAAAGATCTGGGCACCAGCGATAAGCAAAACACCCACAATGGCTCTGGCAGCGTCTGAAAGACCTCCATCAGTAGCCGAGTCCTCCTCGGGCTGTCCAATGGAGTTCTCAGGCTTCTCATCAGGCCAAATAGCTCCGGCCAAGCCAACGACTGCGACACCCAGGACGACACCGACGAGGGCCAGCCACTGGAAGAGATGCAAGTGTCGCTTGAGGAAGACGACGCTGAAGAGGCCGACGAACAAGACGAGAGCACCTCGTGTCATTTGGTAGATGGAGGCAGCAACCATGAGAAGTCCAGCGTTCATGAGCGTGGTACCGCAGATGTCGCAAATAGCGGGCAGAGCAAGCAAGGTAACTCGGTATCCCCTCAAGATGGATGGGCCGGTGTGAAGGAGCTTGGTGCGATCATCGGCTTGGGGTGCAGCTTCAGCATCGCCATTCTCCTCGGTATCAACAGCTTGATAGCCTCGATCTTGTGGTGCAGAACCATTGAACCGTCGCCAGAGAGCCATGAGGCCAACGACCAGCCAGCAGCCCATCTCGCCGATGAACATCTGGGCGGTTTGGAGAACCGGCTGGTTAAAGAAAGCGCGCTTCCTTGGACTGTCATCGGGGCCACAGTTTCGAACACATTGGTTGTCCTATGGAGAGGTGAGTCAGTTACAGCTCTTCTAACATGGATGGCGGAACAGCGGATGCGCAGCGCATGTCGTCATACCTGATACTTGGTCAACAAGGTGTTGCAAACACCTGTGAGCAGCATCATGGCTACGAGAAATGGGATGAGGCTTCTGGACGCCATGTTGAAGAGATGGCCGATTACCGACGGCCAGACTTCAGTGGTTGATGATGATATTCAAAGAGTGAATGTGGAGGATGAGGGATGAGACGGCTAAGAAGGTCAGCCAGAACTGATAAGAACAAAGAGCTGATAAGCTCCAACCTACTAACCTGCACTACTCCGTACCTAAAAAGGTAAGGCAAAAGGCGGAGTAGAGGTACGTAGCGGTAGCACAGAGGGATGCAAATGCAGGGTTCAGACACTTGACCCGAATGCGGAGTCGTCGCCTCACTAAATGCATGCACTACCTGCATTAGCCCTTAGATCCATATCTGGCGCCTCACGTCTCCTCATGTGAGTGCTACGCGTTACGCGTTACCTCAAGGTACTTGCTCAAGCCAAGTCGATGTACCCTTTATTCCTTGGTGGAGAACCTGGCTTAGTTTATGCGGGTCCCAGCGAGACAAGCGAGATCCCAGCCACCAGATTTCTAGGAGGGTGACTTGTGCATAACTCTGGCCGTATCACAATTCACGAAGCTGTTATCGGTTCTTCATTCCCTGCTCAGATCAAGTGCCATCGACTCTAGCCTCCCACCCACATTTGTTAAGAGCTTCTGTATCCAATTTCGACAGGGAACACGAGCCTGAGTGTCTCAGCGCTGGGTCAAATGATGGTAATCTCTAGAGATCAGAGTCAGCGCTTTCGGTCACCTGCCGAGACGGCACACGAGTCACTTGATCAATGCCACGTTCAGACATACATCCAACACGGTCTAGTGTAAGTGAATAGTGGATAATGTACTTCGAACTATGCGTTGGTGGTTGACGATTGAACAGCAAGTAAACAACCTCTCAACCCTACAAATCGCCCATATAATAAATAATTTGAGGAAAAAGAACAAAGGCTTGTCTTATTGTCATCCAACAACACTTTCTGAGTACATCGTCATCAAACTTAGCCCAAGCAAGCCTAGCCGACACGGCCATAACATTTGTTGGTGTCGATGAAATTTCGTACCTTTATTCATCAATCCCATCACATTCAGTACAAGACACATTTATTATGGCCGTTACTTGTTTTAGTGCTATTGAGTGCTGGTCCTCCAAAGGACACAAAAGGAGCGTAGATACACCTCGATCTAAAGTACAATACATGAAATTGATCTCAAAATTGAGCCTTGCCTCGCAAGATGTCCAAAGATGGACTGGAAACATCTGAATCCCTAAAAACTCCCAGAGTTCGGATGTGAGAGCCAGTGCTGTTGCTCATGGCTGGGAATTATGGACTGGACTAGCCAGAAAATGCCAAAACTCCCAAACACCTCATACCCGCTGTCAAGCTTACCACGTGAACGCCTCCTCGATGAAATCGATGTGGGATCGGTCCTGGCGGTTTCGGACAGCCAGGCGAACCTCGTCACTAAGAGCACCAGGGCCACAGACTGTAACAGCCATGGCACCCACCTGGTGCTCTTGCTCCATACCCAAGAGAGTGTTGATGTTGGGTCGTCCAGGGAACATCTGGACAGTGGACGAGGGGCTGTGGATTTCCTTGGTGGAGCGTGGCTGGCTGACAAAGAGCATGATTCGGAGAACGTCCCTTCTCTTGTCCATGCCCAAGATCTCAGTCATCCAAGGGCGGATCCACTCCAGGTGCTCGGGAGTCTGAATGGTCCAGACTAACAAGATCCTTCGAGTTGCGACAGTACCCTCGGAGTAGCCCTCAACAAGATGCTTGATATAGGGGACGGGGTGAGTGATGCCGACACCTCCAGCGAAGAGAACCACAGTACCGTAAGAGTCGAAAGAGTGGTGTCCACCATAAGGGCCCTCGGCGAAGCAGCTTGTCTCGAAACGACCTCCAGGGGCAGCGACTGCCTTCTTGTAGAGGCTGTCAGTCATGCCGGTTCTGCCCCGGATGATGAAAGAAACCCGCTGTTGTTGCATAGCCACAAGATCTTGGTTAGTAGTGGCTAATCGGTCGCTCTTGACATCCTCGACGCCATCGTACCAGGCGACGGAGAAGGGGTGAGATTGCCAGTAGCTGATGGCGGGCATGTAGAGATAGGCATGTTGTCCAGGGGCGGCGTTCCATGGGCGAGCCAGAGTCATGGTCAATCGGACGGCATTTCCAGGCAAGGCTTCGACAATGGTTCGGGAGCGCGAACCTCCAACGTGAGAACGAATGACACGCCAAACACGATAGGTGCGGTCAAAACTCCAGAGAGCAATCACGGCATAAACGTAGCAGAGCCACTTGAACAGACCAGGGGATGCGGACAAGTGATAGTACAATCCCACAACGGCGGCGGTGGCTGCAAGGATGTGGAGAGCCTTGAAGATCTCATAAAAGGCATGGCGAAGAGGGCTGGAGGCCTGGATGCCGAGGAAGACAAAGGAGCATGTGGCCTAGGAAGCGTATGTAAGTAAAAGTTCATTTACGTGATCGACGTGAATAAAGTGACTTACAACAAAGCCGGGAAGGATAAAGTTGCCCGCAGGAGGGGTGAAGACCCAACCGTTTTTACCATAGTGGGCAAGGGTATGAGCGAGAGCCTCAAGAATGACAATACGGCCAAACCAGCGGTGGATCAGGTTGTAGGTGTCGAAGGAGATGTTCAAGAGGGGGATGAGAGGGTTGTTTCGTCCAGCCAGAAGGAAGAGAGGGACCTGAAATGGAAATAAGGTTAGTGGCATGTACTAGTGAGATTTTGGAACGACCCAAGCCAAGCACTATAAAAGTGCAATCATTCATTGGCTTGGCGATCCTTAATATACAATGGATGTAATGCAATGCAATGCAATTCAATTCAATAGGTTCATACCATGTTGACAGTTGAGAGGACACCAGTGCGGTTGCGAATGACACCGCAGGCGGTGACCATATCAGCGGAATAATCGATGTCGATGACGCACCAGACGACATTGGAAACAAAGTAGGACACGAGGAAAAGCAGTTGGAAACGGGTGGGCAGAGTTCCAACGTTGATGGCCTTGCTTAGCTGGATTTCGCGGTTGTGGCGCTTGCTGAAGACGGGAGCGTAAAGAAGGTGGCGCTTCAGGGCCGCAAACTTCTGGTTCGGGATAGCGAAGTAGCGCTGCTTGTCGTTGTTCAAGCAAGAAACATGTCGAGTAAGTCGGATAATTCGCTCGCAGACCTTCCACACGATAACAGCAGCAGAGACAGCACCACAGACGATCATGAGGTACTTGGATAGGTTTCCATTGGTTGTTTCGGCGATTTCTTTAGCGAGTTGTTGCTCGGGCGTGAGCTCGTAACCGCCTCGCGGCAGCAGTGAGTTTCCGGCACTCATTGCGACTGAAGAAAGAATGGAAGGGAAAGACTGAGAAAGAAGGAAAACAATGAGGTCGAGGTGTCGAAGTGAAAATTTGACAAGAGGTTAAAGAGAGAAAAAGAAAATCCTCCCCTGGAGGAATTGAGTAGAATGGTCGAAGAAGCGGCGGCGAAGAGAAAAAGAAGAGAGAAAGAGAGAGAGGGCGCTGTCGACAGTGATGGGGCCAAGGGACTGTAATGTAGCCAGCCGTAGCACTCACAACACCAACAGCAGAAGGTGAATAAATGAGTGAAGGGACGAGAGAGAGCGTGTGTGTCTGAATGGAAACCAGCTCCGAAACAAACAATTCCTACGCCTTCTTTAGGAATGAACTGAAGACGTCAAGGTTGACGAAACAAGACAAGGCAAGGAAGAGTTTTGAAAAAACGATTGCGGAGGCCAAGGGAGGGAGGGATAGTATTAAGAGTGAGCAGGGGGTATTTTGCGAGATAAATTGGGTCTATACTGAATTCCCCAGCAATCATGGCTCAAGCAGATCATATTCAAGGCCGCGTGTAGGCTTGTCGTAGAAACAGTGGCCATGCAGCGTCCCTTGCTCTCTCATTTGCAGCCCAGTCCATCAGCTGGCTATACCTTATCCCGCTTCCTATCCCACTGAGGGGGCCCATCTGCCAGTGAACAGCCAGCTGCAACACGACGACGCTGACTGACGGGAGTTACAGCTGGGGCCAGCTGCGAGACCACTAGGCCTAGCCTCTAGTCTCAGGGGCATCCAGTTTCAAGATACTCATCGACACATTCAAGATTGCCTGATCCAGCCATGCCATTGGGCGAGCCTGCACAATCTAGGAACCCCCAGCGGCTCTATTAGCGAACTGGAGCAGGCTGGGCCCAGTCAGCGTCTGCGTTGCAATTGCGCGGGACACGATGCATTGAACAGGGGAGATGACCGTGGCGCTGGCTCCGAGTGGCGGAAGGACATCTGATATCCTAGCACCGCGGGGCACAACTGGGATTCTGAAACAAGGGCCTTCCAGCTTCTGGGTACAGGTAGGTAATCAGTTTCTTGGTTGTTCGAGGGAGGTGACAGTGAAGTGAATGCTTAGGGGATTACATCCATATGATCTTCTTAAAACTTCAACGCCCCGCTAATTTTAAACTCTCTTTTAGGACTTTTACGATAAATACTTTAATTTTGCGAGTCTTTCATCTCTCTTACACCGGAGGATACTCCATTTGTAGCCCTCGCAAGAACGTGCGTTGTCCACTTCCAACTAAACACGACTCAGCGGCAATGCAATAAATAGGTACCCGTAAAACTATGGACTCCATTTGCTGATCAAGTCTCCCGAGATTGTTCTCAACCGAACCTAACCCAGCCTGACCCAGCAATGACATCGAATGGCGGTTTCAAGTGCCTCATGCCCCACCATGACCGATGTTATCGTAACCGTTTCCGCGGCTCCTGAGAGGCGGAGGATTATTCTCCAGTCAAAGCCTGAGACGAGCACTGAGACGAATTCATTACATGTGCATATACACATGTACGTACGTATGATCCCTGGCTGCCAGCACCAAGAAAACGAAAAAGCAAAACAAAAGATAAGGCGTAAATCAAAACTCTATTAGAGTGATTGCGTATTGTCCCTACATCCTAATCTAGTTCGGGCTCTATCAAGCTCAAAGTATACTGAGTTCGTCATCCATATCGTCCTCTCCAGACTCTGCCAATGATGTTCCTACAGCGGCTCTGTCAGGCCTGTTTTCCTGCCAGGTCCTTGCAATATCCAAGCGCTTGACTCTCTTCACTGTCTTGGTATTTTCGCTACTGCTTCTGTCGCTGTCGTCAATACCATGCGTTCGTCCCAATGTTTTCCTGGGGCTGCAGTCCATCGTCTGTGCACACTCGCCAAGCTCATCTCCGCTGTCTTGCTCTTCGTCAATATCCGTAATGCTGGTTGCGCTCGTATCATTCTCACCCTCCCTGTCGGTGCCGTCCGTATCATCATGATTGCCAGCATCCTTGTCACTTCCTACCGAGCTATCTTGGTCGTTTCTGCGCCTGAGATTGCGGCCCGTCTTCCCACTCAGGCCTGTCGTCCGGGCTCGACTATCTGGTTGACGATCTGTGCCTGTTCTGTAGCTCGTTCCGTCTCGACTTTGGTCTTGCTGTCTCAGCTCGCTTTCTCGTTCCTTGCCGGGGCTGGGGAGGACCCATTCGCCGATCCCTTCCTCCCACTTCCAGCCCGAGAACATCGTGCTTGTTTCGACGACTCCCTTGCCAGCGGTGGGAAATCTTTCAGCAAAAGCAACATCTCGGAGGTCCCTCGTTTTCTGTGCCAAAACAAACGCCCCGTCAGACACCAGACCTTCTTGAAACCAACCAGGCAGCCTCAATTCATTTAAACGTGTACGAATCTCAGACAAGACGTCGTGGCAAGCCAGGCCACATGCTTGTCCCCGGTATTGTGCAACAGAGCAAGCCAGCAAGAGAGTTTGTCGGTACTGAGGTTTAGTTGGTGAGCCGTTTATTGCTGTCAACGGTTTCATGCAGTCATAAATCGCCAGATTCCTCGCTGATAAACTGCCCACTTTCCCGTCGATCAAACTCGTGGCCAAGAATCGGGCTAAAACGAGTGTCAAAAATCCGCTGCTTCGAAACGCCCCACGATGAGTTCGTTGCTGTGTGATGCACATTTCGAGTGTGAAGAGTAGTCGTCGAATGGCATGAGTTTTCCAAGGCTCTTCATCACCCATATCAACACCCAATGTCCATATCGCTGCCGTCATCGCGGCCAGAACACTGATCAGTGTCTGATCTTCTGTAGGCTGTTCTATCTCGTTCGCTTTACCACTGTCCAACAGAAGCTGGTGCAGAGCCTCACACATAAACTCAACGACTGAGGGAACAGGTTTTCTGGAATGTAGCAGGATTTCAATTCCTCGCATCCATACTGACTGAAACGCCCGGGATGTCAGCCAGGTCAGAGATAACTTCTTGGTGTTGATAAGGTTCGAGAGACAGTCCCACGATGGGCCGATTGTTCCCCGACCTTGCAAGCTTCTTACTATAACACCCAGAGGCTGGACAGTACTGCTCTCGATCAAGGTGCTTGACGTACCACGAGGTGCTGCCAAAGGAAGTCTCAGGCTTGAGACAAGTCTCGCGGCTTCTGCCTTACAGTCAAGACTGAGACAGAGATCGGCCAACAGTCGTACAAACGGAGGCTCGAGGAGACCTTCTGTCACAGCTGTGGCCAAAAGACATAGAGCATGCGCACGGACAACAATCTTGAGGGGTTTCCAACCCAGACTTGAAGTACCAAACCCCTCGAGTTGATCGTAGAGTTCTGCCGATGCTTTAGATGATTGCCACTTGAAAGTTTTCCCTTCCTTTGCCGCAGTCTGACGATCCCATTCCTCTATCATGGCAATCGCATCTGGTATCCTGCGAAGACACATTCCTAGCAACGACTTCGGATGTGTTGTTTGGGAGACAGGTTCGGTTGAGGACAGCAAGCCATGCAGCCAGCTGAAAATGGCATCGTATATGCGATATTCACTATCCGAGACAATCCGGCGGAGGGATTGCAATTCTGCGACCAGTGATTTTGTTTCTGTAGCCGTGGACTTTGAGCTTGTGGGTGAAGTCTCAGGGGTCAAATTGTCGCATCTGAACTTGCGCATGACTGGCGTCGTAAACCCGAGTCGCCCAGCCCCTGGAGGACTACGTTCAATCTTCATGCTGCCGAGAGTGCGAAATGCGCGCGGCGGTGTCGACACAGGCGAAGTCATTGGTTTTGACTGATATGTTGTTACTCGGCGTCCTCCATAGGTGTGCCGCACTCGCTTTGACGATTTCGTAGTTTCATTCTCTGTGTTCGTCCGTTTCGTGCGGGTTGTTGTTGTCGTTGCCGTTGGTTGCCGGGCCTCATTAACTAGTTTTCTTAAAGCAACTAGACGACACTGAAGTTGCCGTAGTAGACGCTGGCATCTTGCTGCCGTCCAAGGCTGTACATCTTGTTGGTGGTTGCTGCGATCTCCCTTCATTAAACAGTGGGCTGACGGGGATGGGCGCTCAGCCATGATAGATGCACTCTGGTGATAATCGAAGTAGCTGAATTGATATTATAGGAATAGCAAAGCAACAAGAAACATATTAGATGCCCAAGAGAGTATTGATGATTGCATCAATAAGCAAAGGAAAGAATTGAAGATAGGTAGTTAAGAACAAAGAACACGTTATGTTGTGTTGTGTTGGGTAGACTAAAGTACCACCTAGGGAGCATCAAGAGATCGGCCAATATTTACATTCATCTACTTCTGGCCTAGCGCTTCCGTCAATCCCTCTGGGTGTCGACCGGCCTCGGGGCCCTAACAGTCTCTACTCGGGCTATACCTTGTTTAACCGTACAGGGCATCGGAGGGCTAAAGTACCGTCACTGTCGCGTGTTCAGCACCGGGTACTTCCAGTGTCCGGACCCAATGCAATGCCGGGCCATTGCCGCCGCATCCACCACAACTCGAGCGTTAACCGTCCAATTTTTTTCTTCGTCCCCTCCGCTCCGTCACTACCTTACCTTACTCCCACCTTCTTTCGACCAACGTCGTTCAATTGATTGTCTTAGCCTTCCAGTGCATGTCCCATGCCTGGTTTCCTCCCTCATTACCTATTCTTCTTTTGCTAAACACTCCATCTTGTCAATATGGCTGAGGAAACCACTCCTCCCGCTCAGGCGCCTGGTATGTATAATTTTTGTGCGAAGCTAGACCGCCCTTGTCGAATGAATGCTCGCTTGTAAAGTCCGGGGTTCCAACAGCCTCGACTCGGTCGCTGACGGAGCTATCATATAGCTTTTACTTTTGCTTTGGCTGTACTGGTCTTACTTGCTCTTGGTTTTATATTTGCTATTACTGAACCGAGCTAACATGTCTCACAGCTGCTGCGTCCGAGGAGCCCGAGACCAACATGGAGGCCGAAGCTCAAGACGTTGACGCTGGCGCTGAAGGTAGCTAAAATTATCCCTCCGATTAGCGATATGGACGACATGGATATCTAACGGTTCAAAGCGTTAATAAACCTTACCATCGTCTTGCCTGACGCCAATGCTAGCAAGATGCAGATTATGGTCCGTCATTGACTTATACCGAAGCCCCTGCAAAATGTCAAGCTCACAAAAAAAATGTCCAGGTCTCTTCTCAAGAACAGGTTCACGAGATTCGACAGTCCATCATTGACCTTCCCTCCGCATTCCAGTACACTTGCTTCCACCTCGAGTTTAACGGCGAGAAGATCAACGACTTCATTCCCCTCTCTGAAATTCCTGACCTCGGCACCACCCCCGAATTCCACGTTGTTGAGGACCCATATACCGAGAAGGAAGCTCGCATCCATTTTGTCCGCATTCGAGAGCTTATCGGTGCCTCTGGAGACCGATGCGACACAGCCCAGGGCCTTCTTCCGGGACTGTCTCTCTTCGAAACTGTCGCCACAGAGGCCGTCAGCAACAACGAGTCGGCCGAGGAGTCACCCATTCAGAACTACGATTTCCAGGCTGTGCCCTCTCTTACCGAGCTGGTTCCTCCTCCCTCTGAGCCCGCTCCCAAGACAGTGAAGCAGATCTCCTTGTCCTCCTGGAATCCTCCTCCTCCTCACCTCCGACAGCGTGGCCACTTGCTCTACTTGGTTGTCTCCACCAACGAAGGCGAGCAATATCAGGTCACCTCTCACGTTTCGGGCTTCTTCGTCAACAAGTCGTCTAACGCCAAATTCGATCCCTTCCCTCGTCCGGCACCCAAGGGTCAGTCAGCTCACTCTTTGCTGAGCCTGATCGAGCTCGTCTCTGCATCCTTCGCCGAGTCTTTCACAAAACTCCAGGACTACAACAACCAACGCGACCCTCTCGCCACTTTCCAAATCACCAACGCTATTCCCGCTGCCCCTTGGGTGGTTCCCTCTCCTAACTCAACTCTTTGCACACATCTTCCTGATCCTGCACGATCTCAGGAGACCTACCTCCTTAACGGTGTCGAGAACACCGACACCCTGCGAGACTGGAATGAAGAGTTCCAGTCAGCGAAGGAACTTCCTCGTGAGACTGTTCAGGATCGTGTCTTCCGAGAACGACTCATTTCTAAGCTCTTTGCCGACTATAATGAGGCTGCTACTCGAGGCGCCGTCATGGTCGCACGGGGCGACATTGCTCCTTTAAACCCCACAGAATGCAGAGATGCTCAGATCTTCGTCTACAACAACATCTTCTTCTCTTTTGGTGCTGACGGTGTTGGTACATTCACTTCTGAGGGTGGTGATGAGGCGGCTCGTGTCGCTACTGGCAAGGATGTCGCTGGTGTAAAACTCGTCAACCAGTTGGATATCGAGGGGCTTTTCACTCCTGCCACCGTGGTTGTTGACTACCTTGGCAAGCGAATTGTTGGTCAGAGCATCGTTCCCGGCATTTTCAAGCAACGCGAACCTGGTGAGAACCAGATCGACTACGGTGCTGTAGACGGCAAGGACATCGTCGCGGCCGATGAGAGGTTCGCTCCCGGCTTTGCTCAGCTGTCCAAGGCTCTGAAGGTCAAGAAGCATCCTGTTTGGGACAAGGAGGGTAAGCGATTTGACTTGGAGGCCAGTGTGGAGACCAAGGGTCTGCTGGGTACAGACGCCCGCAAGTATGTCTTGGATCTATACCGTATCAGCCCCCTCGACATTGCTTGGCTGGATGAAGACGGTCTTCCTGAGGATGGCGATGCTTACCCCCACCGCATGACAGTCCTCCGACCGGAGCTTGTCGACTCATTCTCGCGATACAAACTGAAGCAGTGGGTGGATAAAGAGGTTGCCCGTCGAGCTGAGCAAAAGAAGGAGAAGGAGAAGGAGGGTGAGACCAAGGTTGCAGAGGGTGACGCCACGGGTGAAGAGAGCGAGGGCGAGAAGAAGACCACAGAGGGTGAGGGCGAGGGTGAAGCCTCCAAGGAAGAGGATAGCCAGCCTAACCTGTCAGACTTCAAGTTCGCCCTTAACCCTGACGCTTTCAGTGGCCAGATTCCTCAGACTGATGAAGAGAAGGCCGAGTTCGCCGCTGATGAGGAAGAAGTCAGGGCAGCTGGAAAATATCTCCGCGAACAGGTTATCCCTGACCTGCTCAAGGATCTTTCCGAGTCCGAGATCAGCTTCCCCATGGATGGCCAGTCATTGAGCCGACTTCTACACAAGCGCGGTATCAACGTTAGATACCTCGGTAAGGTTGCTGAGCTCTCTAGTGATGGCCGGCTCCGATGCTTGCGCGACATTTGCGTCCAGGATATGGTTGCCCGAGCCTTCAAGCATGTTTCTGCTGTTTACCTCCGACACCTACCAGTCCCCGCTGTTCCTGCTGCTGTTTCTCATCTCCTCAACTGTCTGCTTGGGCATCGGTTCAATGAGAAGCCCGTTGCTGAGCTCGATCCTTCCATCCGCAGCCTCTACACTGATGCCGACTGGTCTTTCGAGAAGGTCACACCTGAGAGTCTGCGGGAGAACATTGAGGAGCAGATCCTCCAGCGATTCCGATATGAGCTCGACGAGGAGTGGCACAACCAAGTTCGTCCTGTGCAACTTCTTCGTGAGGTGTCTTTGAAGATTGGTATTCAGCTTCTAGCCAAGGACTACAGTTTCACTGCTGAGACTGCTGCTGCTGCCACCACTTCTGAAGCTGCTCCTGCAAAGGTGGAGAAGCCTGTTGCCAACGGCCAGACCAACGGAGAATCTGGTAGCAGCAAGAAGAAGAAGAAGAGCAAGGCTCGTGAGGCTTCTCCTGTGGAGGCTGCCGCCCCAGCCAATGTGCATACTTTCAGCCCCGAAGACGTCATTGACCTGGTTCCTTTAATCAAGGATTCGTGCCCTCGCAGCGCCCTCGCGGAAGAGGCACTTGAAGCTGGCCGTATTTCTCTTCTCCAAAACCAGAAGAAATTGGGCCAGGAGCTTCTCCTAGAATCCCTTTCCCTACACGAGCAGATTTATGGTATCTTACATCCCGAGGTCGCTCGTGTCTACAACAGCCTATCTATGCTCTACTACCAGCTCGATGAGAAGGAGGCTGCTGTTGACCTTGCTCGCAAAGCTATCATCGTCGCTGAGAGGACCGTTGGTGTCGACTCAGCCGAGACTCTCCTTAACTACCTCAACCTGAGCCTGTTCCTCCACCAGATTGGTGACAGTAAGGGTGCTCTGGTGTACTCCAAGCACGCTCTCAAGATGTGGAAGGTCATTTATGGCCCTGACCATCCTGATTCTATCACAACACTCAACAATGCTGCTGTGATGCTCCAGAACCTCAAGGCTTACCACGAGTCACGACTCTGGTTCGAGGAGTCACTGCGCGTATGCGAGTCTGTTTTCGGCAAGCAGTCGATCAACTCTGCTACCCTCCTCTTCCAGCTGGCTCAGGCTCTTGCTCTAGATCGCGACTCAAAGGGGGCTGTTACTCGCATGCGAGAGTCTTACAACGTCTTCCTTGCTGAACTTGGACCTGAGGACAAGAACACCAAGGAGGCCGAGAGCTGGTTGGAGCAGCTCACCCAGAATGCTGTCAACATTGCCAAGCATGCCAAGGATGTTGCTGCTCGAAGACTCCGAACGGGTGTTCGGTTTACCACCAATCCCTCGAGCTTGGCGGCTTCCAATGCTACTGTCCCCGGTCGGGCGGGACCTGGCTCACAAGTTGACTCCCGCAGCATTGACGAGCTTATCAAGTTCATCGAGGGTGGTGAGCATCAGCAGACCAAGAAGCGAACTGGCCGTGGAAACCCTAAGAGGCGAGGCCAAGCCGGAGCGCGATAGGTTGGCAATTCAACGAAATTCTTTATGATGCTGTTATGTGGTCGAGTTTCTGACTCACCGCTGTGTAAAAGTAGATGGTGAAACAAAAAGCATGGGAATTCCATTATGATTCATGTGGGAGCTGGGTGGCTTGGTCACGAAAAAAAAGAATGCCCTTGCATTGGTTGGGTTTGGTAGGATTGGCGGCACGGTGGTGCGATCACACGTATTTGCATCAAAAGGCGCGTTCTCAACATTTGTATATATCCAAGGCTCTGTTCTAGGCCATTGGCCAGATGATCTTCACTCTTATATAACATGTTCACACTTGGAGCTCTTGAGTCTGTCTGTCGAACGAGAATTCGCCAGTGGTGCGGAAAGGTCTAATAAGATTGAGTGACTCGTTGAGCAGACCGCCCAGTCACGCAGATACCCGAGTCGAGGAGAGATGCTTTTTTTTTTTTCGTTGGCGCGTTGCATTCATAAGTGCCGTCAACATCCTTGGTCGACAGCATCATGTACTCAGAAGTTTAGTACAGTTCATGGCTCCGTGACTGATCCCCCTTGAAAAAAAACGCCAGTGTAAAAAGGAAGCCTAAGTACGGCCTTGCAAGATAGAAGCTCCTCCGCCAACTGGAGCATGATACGCACCGATACTCTGAAACCCCCTGGGTCATTATGTTAGCTCAGTCTCAAGCGAGTCACGGGGAAAACAAACTTTGTTAAATCGAAGCCGTGCTCCTCTTCGGCCTCTGCCGGTTGAGCAATAGGCTGTGGGCTTGACTTTTGAGGTCGAGAAGGGCTGCTGAGAGGCGACTTGTCTCCCCTTGGCGGACTGCTACTCTGCGGGGGGAGAACACCTCCAGCCTTGGTAGGACTGACATCGTAGCCACCAAGAGGCTTCAAAGGTGTGCTGCCTATGTCTGCGTATTTCCAGAAAGGGGCAGGTGAGCTGGTGGGCATGTGTTGACTTGGTCTCTGTGCTGTGCTTGGAGGAGCAAGCTTAGGGTGCATCCTGGGCGGTGCTGGGGTGACGAATGAGCCTCCGTCCTCCTGGTATGAAGATGTGAGCGTGGGCGACTGAGGGTTGTACACCGAAAACGATGAGTCTCTTGCTGGCGTCTTCCTAGGACGCGGTAATGGGCTGCCATCAATCATCATGGTTGCGTTTCTGCCAAATGATCGATCAGGAGTGGACTGGGGAATGAGCAAAGAGGAACCAGGTGGCTGTGGTGATGCCGGAGGGGATGCTCTTCGTCTGCGGGCTGAGGGAGGCTCTCTCGAGGCCATGTCTCTTGGGCCATGTGTGATGTAGGCAAGTTGATTTGGAGATGAGGGGGCAGATGAACCACGATGACCGCCTCGACCAACGCGATAGGCGTTTTTTATCATCTCCTCTCTTGCTTCTGGGACGATTTGCCACTTCATTCCCTTGCCGGGCTCATCGGTTAATCTGGCAACCTTGTCAAATGATTTGTTCAGTGAAAGGTTATGACGAATTGAGTTCTGTCGAGTGTGAGTGAGTATACCGCCCAGCAAGGTATGGTAGCCGCCATGAGAACTTACCTGCCAGCCAGCAGCCTGTTGATGGCGATAGTAGGCGTATGTGTTCATGATGTAGGTGTAGATGCCGTTCAGATTCAGCTTCCCGTCAGGTGCATTCAGGATCGCCTGTGTAATCATTTGAGCATAGCTATACTGGGGCTTGATATGCTGGTTCTCATCCTGGCTCAGATCTACACCATTGGTACCGACCATGACGGCCGGCGTGCTTGCAGCCGGCGATTTGGCAGTGCTCTGAGCCGAGGGCGGCGTGCCCGGGCGTTTGTATTCCGGAGGCGCCGGTGCAATGAGGGGTTGTCGGCGCGAAGTACGTGATTGTGGTGTATGAACACTGACTCCAGCGCGTTGCAAGTAGATGGGATGCACAGTCAATGGAGTTATCTCGGACGGAAGCACGAACATCATCTCGACATTTCCAATCTCGATGACTTCGCCGCTTGTGAGAGGATGAGCCTGTCCAGCCTTGACGGGCTGGCTGTCCACCTTAGCACCGTTGCGGCCTTTGACATGCAGGAACCACTTCTCGTCCTTGGAATCGAATGATATGGTGGCATGCTCTCGCGATACCATCTTGCTAGGGCCCAAGTCGATGTGGATGTAGGACTCGTCTTCGTCGGAGCCCAGGGTCTGAGAGCTATGTGACGTCTCTGGAGCTCGGCCTATGTTAACGTTGAGCTTGGTGATATAAAAGGTCCAGTCCTGGGCAGCCACTTTGGCGTAGGCTTTCACGCCATCGCCCTTGGCCTCGTGTATGACATTTGCGTGATCCTTGCTGGCCTGGACTTCCTGACTTCTGAGATGCTGTGTGATTTGCGACACGAGTTGATCGTCGTTGGGCGCGGGAGGGTCTTCATCTTCCTGGACCTGCTCGGGAAGATCAATGTCAGCTGCCGCGGGCAATGGAACGAACGACAGACAAGATAACGGACCTTCTTACGACGCTTGGCTGGACGACTGGGTGAGGAATCTTCGACGTCGCCTGGTGATGTATCTGCGTTGGAGGTCGCGGCTTTACGCGGTTCGCGACGAGCCCTAGAGGCTCTCTTTGCCGACGGTGGCATGGCGGGCAAGCAGCTGTGCACTCACTCCTACGCTGCAACGACGGAACGAAAGACGGCAAGGTCGAGGTTTTGTCGTTATCTTGAGGTCGCAGGGCAGGGCGTGTTTCGTTTTGGTGTCCTCGAGGACTGACGTGGGAATACGAAATAATCAGGTCAAGTAAAGTCGTGTCGTCAATCAATGAATGTATCGTCTACTAGTGCAGCAAATAAATGCCCTGCCCTTTAAAGTTGGTACCGCGTTCGCGTTAGGATTGACCTACCTGGTAGGTACCTAGTAGTTAGTGTCGTAAAGTGGCAGGGCTGGGCTGGGCTTGTGGGCTCTGGCCTTGGCTGGGATGCTGCTGGTGCTGGTGTGGGCCTGGTGTACCGATTCGTGCATATTCGAGCCCCGTTGAGTGAATCAGAGGCGCCATAAATCAGCAGACAAGGGGGCTGACAGTGCTGTAAGGGGGGCCATCAGTGATCACTAGCGTGTGTGGGCGTCATTGGCGATTGGGAAACAAGCCCGGCGAATAGTTGGATCTCGTACATCTAATGTCATGAGTTGAAGGGAAAGAAAAGTGAAGATGACATTTCTTTTCTTAATTCTCATGATGGGGCTGTAGTATTCTGCAAGAGAGACAGTCAGACAGTGTTATTCTTTGTCTTGACATTCCTATATCTAAATCTTTATTTTTCCCTTAGAAAAAAGTAGAGTTTAGTGGCTTGACTTGCATCTTGCCGTACTGTACCCCCCCTGGTCTAGTAGTACTACCTAACTCAACTCAATGTCTTGCGTGCGTCTCAGGGGAAGGGCACTCACTATCCTGATAAGTGAATAGGTATTGTATGGTGTTTGTTCGTGAAAATATGACGACCAGAGATGCAATACGATGAATGCAATGTGTAACCTCGAGTAACCTAGCCCAATCCCGCCTCGCCCTTCACTAACTGACTGACTGACTGACTGACTGACTGAATGTCTCTTATTTACTGATTTATAAATAATTCAACTCTGGTTTTGTTTAGCGCTAGGGTACGGATATTGCCAACCATGAATCAATAATAGTGGAGGTTTTCCTTGCAGCTGTCACTTTGTCTGTTTCTTAATAAGCAAGTACCTCTAACCACTTATTCAAGCACTGCAATGCTTGAGCAACGTGATTCAATGCCTTCATTCAGCCACAGTTAACAGATAAAAAATTGCCCGTTTAATTCCGCTCAAACCCACAGATAAAAGCCAGCAATAAGAACTCAACCCCCCCGGTTTAGGGTGCCTCAGTACCAAGTTACTTAAGTGCCTTAGCCAGGATCCACTGTTTCAACTACCTCCACCCAATCCAGCTTCTGGGCCACCACCGCGTTTGTGCAGCCTCGCGGCGCCTCGTAGTAGTCAGCCAAAAGTTCTAATTCTCCTTCATTACCTACCAAGTAGTAAGAAAAAACTTGGGATCTTCATCACCCAGCGAATGCACTCGATATCCTTTACGATCCATCCCTTACCTCTCCGATCCAGCCATCCCCAATATTCGTCTCCATACCGGACGCAGAGCACCCTCTTGCCCTGTCCTGTCTGTGCCTTGCCTGGCCTGGCCTGGCCTCTCCCTTGCGCTGCTCCCACTGCCCTTGGAGAGGCTTGAAAACCCAGCGCATTCTTTTCAGCAAACAACCATTTGTTGACTCGGCTATCATCCTGTCGCATTGGGATTTGCGATCCTCCCCGGCCTCGGGTTGGTGGTGACCCAACCACTGTCGTTCAGCTTCCCTCCCCTCCTCCTCCTCCTCCTCCCCCATTCCGACGTTTGGATACATTGAAACTATGGCATCTGAACAGGCTTACGGCGTGACGCCTCCCATTTCCGTTCAACTCCCAACGGAAGCCGAGCTGCGACAATCGGACGCTCTCCTGGAAGAATTGAAGCGTCAAAAGACCTTCGAGAGTCCCGCAGAGACTGCCAAGAGGTGAATGCCAATAAATCTGTCGCGTGAGCGTGTCAGGAACTAACAAACTTGTTCCAGAGAAGAAGTCCTAGCCTCGATCCAAACCATTTGCGATGCGTTCGTCCGTCGAGTCGCCCAGGAGAAAGAACCCAAGAACGAGGTCCTCATACGGAATGCGAGGGGCAAAGTCTTCACTTACGGCAGTTATCGCCTCGGCGTCTACGGCCCCGGCTCTGATATTGACACTCTCATCGTCGCGCCGAAATACGTGACCCGCGAGGATTACTTCAAGTTCTTCCCAGATCTGCTCCTCTCGATGGCCCCCAAAGATGCCATCACTGACATGGCTGTCGTGACTGATGCTTTCGTACCCATCATCAAGTTTGAGTACTCTGGCATAAGCATTGATTTGATCTTTTCTAGGGTTATTCAGAAGCAGCTATCTCCCGATTTCAAAGACCTCAAAGACTCCGGCCTGCTGCGCGGCCTGGATGAGGCAGAGCTGCGATCTCTCAACGGCACACGAGTAACGGACGAGATCCTCACGCTAGTCCCCGAACAGAGCACATTCAAGAATGCTTTGCGAGCCATCAAGCTGTGGGCGCAACGGCGTGCTGTCTACGCCAACATCATGGGTTTCCCTGGTGGTGTTGCTTGGGCCATGCTCGTCGCACGCGTCTGCCAGCTCTACCCAAAGGCTACGTTCTCGGTGATTGTTAACAAGTTCTTTTTGGTTATTAGCCAATGGCGCTGGCCGCAACCCGTTCTCCTCAAGCCCATTGAGGGTGGGCCTCTTCCTGTTCGAATCTGGAACCCCAAGGTACGTCTAGCTGCATGCGCTTTCACTGCGCATAGTGCTAATCCTGCTTCCGCAGCTCTACAAGGGTGATACCTATCATCTAATGCCCGTCATTACTCCTGCGTATCCATCCATGTGTGCTACTTTCAACATTACTCGTTCGTCAATGGCGATTATCAACCGAGAACTTAAGCGGGCTCTTCAGATATCTGAGAGCATCATGGTGGGCAAGCGCCCCTGGAGCGATCTTTTTGTCAAGCATACCTTCTTCACCGCAGGGTACAAGTACTACATCTCTGTTACCTCAGCAGCGAAGACAAAGGAGGCCCACACGATCTGGTCTGGTTATGTTGAGTCCAAGGTTCGAATGTTAGTGCAGAAACTTGAGCAACACCAGTCCATTGCTCTAGCTCATGCCTTCAACAAGGGCTATGAAAGACAACACCGATGTCACAATCAGGAAGAGATCGAGGCTGTGCAGGAAGGGAGCCTCGACTATCTATGTAAAGAAGACGCCGGGCACACTACTGCTGTCAAGATTGAGCCCGCAGTCGCAGAGCTACCAATCAAGGCTGAAAACGGGGGGAATGGCCTGCCTATCAAGTCTGAGAATGGTCAAGGCGACGAACAGGTCAAGACCGAGAACGGTGAGAATGATCCAGTTGTTAAGCCTGAGCCCACAGAAGAGACTGGTCCTATCACAGCCGTGCCTGTCAAACCTGAGACACCGGATGAGTCCAAACCAACAGACACTACGACGGCAAGCGGCCCATCCGACATCTACACAACTACTCACTATATTGGCCTCGAGTTGGCTTCTGGTATGTATACAGCCTGACATGTTTTCGCGGTTCTCCGGCGTTTGAGATTTTCCAATACTGACTCAACAGGCGCCAAATCACTTGATCTTTCTTACCAGGTTGATGAGTTCAAGGAACTTTGCACCTCGTGGCAGAAGTACAAGGATGATCTGAAAGATGACGTCTCTATTGGTGTTCAACATGTCCGAAAGTGAGTTCAGCAGAAGCTTCCAGACATCAATGCACCTTGGCCGGCTGACTTTGACCCGCACAGCTTCAACTTACCAGACGATGTATTCGACGACGGCGAGAAGAAACCCCAGAAGAAGGCTGCAGCTAAGGGCTCAGTCAACGGCAAGAAACGGGGCCCCCCAGAGGTATTTAAGCATCACCGGGCGAATTCCCATTGCCGGCCAAGATGCGCTGTTCCAGATGGCACCTCACTCCCAGCTAGGGTATACTAATCCTTGTATAGGAGAATCCTCCCCCAGCGAAGAGACAGCAAGCTTCGGTTGCCGCCGCAGGTTGAGCATGATAGCATACTTCGCATTCCACACAAAGCTTGGCTCGGAAGAGCTTGACCACAACTCAATTGTGCATCTTGCACTATATTAAAACCCAAAAACATCAAGAATATCGGCAAGTCCATAAGTGGCTGGACGATTGGCATGTGGCTGATCACGTAACTAACATAAGATAAACAAAAAAGTTCGCTTTCAACCAGACTGAACTGCATCAACTACCATAGTAAGTTGGCAGTGCCAGCCTGATGTGTTAATGCATTACTGGCGGCGTTATTTGCGATTGGAAGATTGAATAATCTACATTAATAACAGCAGAAAGAGAGAGAGAGAGAGGCACGTAGTAGTGCGGGAAGGGCAGCTGGCCAAATCAACATGTTGTGCTTCACAGCAACATATCTCCAAACTGGGAGTTGTCTAGTCGCCGGGTCGATAACGTTAAAGACCTCCAGCAACCTCATATTATATCTGTACCTAGGAAATGGCCATGCTAGATCAATACAAACTTTTTGAGGCTCGATGAGCCTCAGGAGATTTGCTCCAAACCGCTTCTTGTTTTTGTCACGCGTATTCCTGAGATGTGAATGGCGCCCGAGATTGCTCGACTCTATTTCGATTGGATGACTATGTCTATCAAACCTATCATAGGTCGTCGTCATCATCATCACTGCCACTGAACCAGCCTTCTTGGTAAGCATCCGCCAATTCTGCCAATCCGTTACCAAGATCCTCTCTTTCGTTGACTGGCACAAGTCGAGCAGAGTCTGACCTCAAATTTCTGATCCGTTGCACCAGTGAGCTATTTGTGGAGAGCGTGGTTTGCATGCTGGCATCAGGATGGCTTCTGAGATGAGGATAGATCTGAGGGTAGGCGTCCAGTAACGGGAATCTGAGGGATGAATCATATCTAGTTGAGAATTAGTACTTAGCAAGTCACATGGTCTAGACAGTAACGTACTTGCGCACAACCGAATTGCCTATCACGGGGCGTTCACCTGGAGCAAGATGTCCAGGAGCGTCTTCTTCAATGTTCCCGAGGGGTTCCAGGTCTCGATAAGATCGGAGTTCACCAAAGACATGCTTATGGGCATCTGACCTAGCAATATGCTGTCGGCTCCATGTCCGCCCTATTTGGAAGAAGTCGACGTTGATGCGGCTTTCTTCCGGTGAGTCTTTCTCAGATGCCAAGGACATGTTGATGCTGGCCAAAGGCTGATTGCCATTGACGTTCAGACTCTCAGCCAGGTCGTCTAGAGAACTTGGCTGTCCCGAAGAGCCTCCTACCAGACGTGTAGGCAAGGTGGCTGTTTCGATAGCTGCGGCCATGGCAGCAGATGTGTGCCAGGGTGAGCGGCGATCCAACGATACGCCAGCTGACAGGTCCTCTTCGGGTAAAGCCATAGGAACAACTGTCGTTGTCTGTGTGCAGAGCTGTTCGATGCTGTGAGCGATGTTCGTAAGGCGTAGTTGGCGCTTTGATCTGGGAATATCAAGCAAGGGACTCTGAAGACCCCAGGTCCATATGGTTGTCTTTGGGAATTCATCCCTCAAGGACTCGAGATATGCGGATGCATAGCCACCCCATGCATCATCGATAGTAGTAAAGACCTGTATTCCCTGCATCCTGTCACACTCTTCTGCAAAGGGCCTGAAGTCTCGATCCACAAGATCGTGCTCCTTGTCGAGCATCGAGAAGAGCTCTGTGCCCATTGAGAAACGCTCAAAGGGCATGGTTGTCGAGTTGAGCTCAAAGTCATAGAGCTGGACCAGTGAACGTGGATGGAAGTAAACTCGTGAGAAATCGGACCAGTATCTCACATTCGAGGTTGTTAGTTGTGCCGGTTCAGTGCCTGCATCGAGGCTCTGCTGGTACTCGCTTGGATTGATGGGTGCCTGTTTGTGAACAACTGATTGACCTGACCTGAGAGGGTGTTAGTTGGCATGGGTTCTGGCCGACAGGATGATCAATAGGAGTCCCTACCATAATTCCGCAGGATCTGGTTCAGCTTCAGCTTCATACAGCGCATTAATCTTGCGTAAAGAGCCAAACCCGCCTTTGAGATCATATATAACTGTTCGTGGGAGAAATGTTTCTGAGCCGTCAGCACCTAGACCGGCCCGCCAATGAACATTGTGATCTATGGGCGACTTTTCGTCGGCTGAGTATGTAAAGTATGACTCCTACGCTAAGGTGAGTGATTGTGTTTTTGTGCATGAGCTGTAATACTGATAGTACCTGGGCGTTCCAGAAGTGAGTGGCTGTATAGTTACTCAGCTGACCGAGCTGAAGACTGATGATTTCACGCATTTTGGGACCCTGATCCTAAATGAGCTTTTGTATGTCTGTTTTATGTATGACAAGGACAGTTGATGTAATCAGAGACCAAATCTGCGTGTAGAAATGCGAAGTGTCAAAGTTCAACTGCGAAGTCTTGATGGATGGAGACATCGGCGACAACCTACCCTACACGAATATAGTGGGTAAGGCATTTGTCTCTATCTGGTGACACCCTAAGCAGCTTATCTAATCATCGTTTAGGGAACTCGATCAAGTATTAACTAGAGAGGTACATTATATCGATTGAGTAGAATATCTAAATAGATCAGTGTATTACATCTCATTCTTCTTTGCATGTCGGGCATATACGTTGGTGAGAGTATATGTATGTGTGTGGGTATGAGTGTGAGTGAGTGTATTATGTCATTGACAAAATGGTTGGTCGCACTTATACGTAGCAACCTCCCTTGCTCTAATATCACGAGACAGACATTTGGAGCTTTGAAATACTCATATCATAACACACCATAACAATAACGTTACTGCCTCATCATGTCACAAGAAACCGCTGCTGTTGATGCCAAGGCTAATGCCGGCTTCTGGAAAGAACTCGACTCATGGAAGACACCCGTGGCTAAGGAGGTCGGCCCTACAGTCGAGGTTGGATCCAAAGCGCCCTGGTCTCAACACCTTCGCCTTCCAGACGGAAAACCTACTCTCGTGGTGTTTCTCCGTCATTGTGGATGCCCCTGTAATTTATTCCTTATCATCCCTTTCGTACGATCTGATGCTAACTGACCGCAGTCGCTGAAAAGACATTCAGAGCTCTCGCCGACCTATCCGATAAGGTCCCAGGGGTCCATTGTGTCGCCATCTCGCACTCTTCAGAAGAGGCAACAGACAGCTGGCTGCCCCTCGTCGGCGGCACCTGGAACGTCGATGTTGTGATTGATGAAGAGCGCGACTTGTATGCCAAATGGGGCCTCGGAATATCATCAACATGGCACGCCGTTAACCCTCTCACGTTGTGGAACGTCTTCAGCCTTGGAAAGAATGAGGGCATCTGGAATCGACCAACTGAGAGTGGCTCGCGGTGGCAGACGAGCGGTGCCTTTGCTGTTGATCGAGACGGAACTATTCGCTGGGCTCATGTGGCGAGAACTGCTGATGATATGCCGGATCTCAACGCTGCCATGACTGCGCTTGGACATCCACCCCCTGGGAAGAAGCGCCACTCAAGGCATGAGCACTAGTAGAACTACTAAGTGAAGCGGTTGAACCTATCTCAGTGCGCATACATAACCCCCCCAGAACGGGGCTGTCATGTGTCAATACTAAGCACCACTGTCACCACCATTCGCAAGATAGGGACCATCAATGTCCAATTAATATATTTGTGTGATGTTTATGGGGTATCTTGTGTCATGACATATTGCTCCAGTACTCGAACAATACTCGAACCCGTCTCTTGTCCTGGCCTTTGGATGAGAGCATAATGGCGAAGCAAAGACGATGGCAGTGGTCCGTACATGTTTCGCCGTCTAGAAAGACAAGACCATGCTCAGCCGTCCAACCTCTATGTTTCTTCTTCGTGATGCAACAACAGAACACATCCCGTCAGACCAGCCAGTGTGCATGATCTTGGAAGCTACCAAACCAACCAGGCCAACACTGCTCACCATTTCTAGGGCCAGCATCCCTTTCTGCTTGAGACCTCCCCCCATCTCCAAGAGGCCGAGTGGGTCCTGGTGTGTAGGTTGAGAAGCTTTCCGTTTCTTGGACTGCGTCTTTTTCTTGCCGTTGCTGGGGACGTGGACTAGACTCGACTGCTTCGCCACAGCGTTTGAAATGGCCCTCTCTTCCATCAGATGGTATAATCTCTCGGATTGAAGACTCTGGCGCAGGTTGTTCGCCCAGTTATAGAGCTCCAGCCTATCCCAGCTCGGGGTTCGCCTGAAGGACCTCAATCTCATGGCCCGCTCGGGAATAGATCGAGACACCAAGGCTCTGCTTGACAAGGCATTTTGAAGCAAGTTATCCCCGTGATCACGTCTCCATTTGATACATTTCATTGCTGCAGAGTGCCGTAATCGAGCGCTACCGTCCAGAGAAAAGACGTGGTCGACGAGTCTGCTCAGATCTGTAGGCAAAAGCGGCGGGATGTATTCCGAGTCCATGAGAGTACTGGCGTCCATGGTATCGTAGTCCGGCCGAGATTCGGTGGAAACGGCATATACACAATTAGTCTCCTCTGAGTCGTCAGGCCCCGCAAAGGAGAAGTAATCAACATCCTTATCAGCCAGACTCTTCACAACTTGCTGTTTGATATGCTTGATTTCCTCTGGTGCAAGCTCGTCAACCCTAGTAAGAACTGGGATTACGTTAGTCATGCGCTGAGCGCGCTTAATGTACTCGACATCCTCTCGTACAAGGCCTGGAACTCATTAGCAAACGTGGCGGTCTAACGAAACTGGATGAACCTACCGCTGTGAGGAATAAGGTAGAGCAGAGCGTCCACAATTGGCTCGCCGCCAGAGTTGACCAAGGTGAACAGATCCGAATCAGCCATGGGCTTATTCATCAGAGATGCCAAGTAAGATTCGACATAATGGAGATCACGCCACGAGCCCTGAGTTATTGTTAGGATACGACGATCTGATGCGGGTGATTCAGGTACGTACGGAGGCACCTTGTTGGTGGCCTGGGCTTTCAACAAAGCATACATTCCTATCAAGGACATCACCGGTGGTAGAAATCCGCCTCCGTGTTGTCAGGGCGAGTTCGGAGTCAGATCGCCACCAAGGCTGTGGGCGCGAGCTGGCATATGTTTCAGTAGCATGCACCGCACTACGATTCTCTATCGGATCCATGTGAACGATGTGCTCGCAACGTTCTGCCAGAGTCTTGATGAGAGAAGTTTTCCCAATACCTATTGAAGTCGTTCGTTAAGACCGTCACTGATGGGTATTCTGTTGATGTACTTACCGCATTGCCCAGCGACCATGATCTTTAACTTGCCCAAAGATTTACCCACTTCCGAGAAAGGACGACGTCGTGGAACCATCAAGCTCGGCATGATAAGCTGGGGAATCGTGCCTTGGTTTTCCGGATTATCTGCCAGATCTGTTACGGGTAAGGAGACATCATCATGGATCAAGTCGCTGTGGGCGTCGATGGAGGGACCTGCTAGGGAGCAGCTTTGCGACGAGATGCTCATGACAGAACCAGAATGCGAAAGACCGATCAGAGACGGAGTGCTTGGCTGCGACGGTAAATTCGAGGGCTCTTGTTCGACAACAGATTCAACCGAAGAATCGTCTGAATCGGAACCGTCAGACTCCGATGCGAGATACGCAGGCTTACGGCCGGTACGAGGAGGCGAACGTCGTTGACGCGGGGTTGAAGGCCGGCGCGAGTTACGACTACACTTGCGCCGATCGCTTTGCTGGCGGAACCGCGGACGGGAGCGATCTCGGCGAGCGTCAAGGTCGGCCTCTGTGGTGATGAAACAGGCAGCAGGTACAGCCGAAGAAGGGCGTACCAAGCTGTCAGGCCGGTCTGAGGACCGAGTGTTGAGAGGATGGTTCGTAGGCAAGACAGGCCTCATTGTTGTAAGTGGTTGGAGTGCTGTGCTGTGCTGTGCTGTGCTGTGCTTATACGGTTATACAGGGGTGCTAAGGTAAGGTGCAGTTCCGATAAGGGGCAAGCTGTCTTTGTTCATGTCACGGCGCCTCGGAGGAGAACAGGAGTACGTAAGGTATGTACTTTGCGTTCGAAGGCGTAACACAGCGAGGGGCAAGCAGTGTAGATGGTAACAAGTAACACGGTGAACGCGGGATGAATGAATTGTGTTAGGTAGCTCGATGACGATTGTTTTAAAAGGTCCAAACTCAGTTGGATGATAAGGTAAGGTTGCCTCAACAAATACATACCTTAGTTATTGATTCATGGGGTAAAATGCCATACTCGGTAGGTGGGGGTGCATGGGCCCATTGTACCAGGTGCGCGTGCACTTAATCTATAGCACTAACAAGCCCCCGTGACGGGCTCGAGGCATGATCGACACCCGCTATAAGCACCCATATCGATGAGTACTCATAACATCTAACTCAGTTTATACTCTGGATATTCAACACAAGCTGTGAAGAATATTACTAGTAACTTATATATTACAGATCACCAAGTATTCTGCTGCTGACCAACACCTTTGGTCCAATGGCCGACTACTGCCAGTAGGTGTCGGGTTTAATAGTATTAATTCCAGACTCTTTTCCCCTTCTGTCGATCCCTCCAACCCCTCCCTCACAAGGAGACGGGACCCTTCCAGGAGCCTCCACTGTTCAGGTACCTATAGACATTCCCACCTCCCTTTTCCCCCTCCATCCACCTCCAAAGTCACCTACCGCAAGCAAGGGTACGGCTCCAAAGGATTAAATAAATAAAAAACAAGTGAGGCCAACCTGAAGGGCGGAACCCCCAAATACTCTCTATCGTCAAGGGCAGAGTTTGTGAGTCATCAACAAAACAAACCCAAAATATCAAAAAATAGCAACAAACAATAGCCACCGCCAAAAACCCTTTCCCTGCCTCCCTCCACTCGCATAATCTTTCTCACCTGCAGATTATCGACAATCCTCGCCCCAAGTCGAAATCGGTGACACGCCATTATCAGCCAATACCCACGCATCCTCGTTCGCTTTTCAAACTCTACCCGCCTCGGACTGATACCATCTCGTACCCTCACCTGAACCTCAACCTCAACCTCAATCTCAACATGGATGGAAAGCGACACCCCAGCTCGTTCCAGCAGCTCGAGAAGCTCGGTGAAGGTACCTATGCCACCGTCTTCAAGGGCCGTAACAGACAGACTGGAGAGCTTGTAGCGCTCAAGGAAATCCACCTCGACTCCGAAGAGGGAACACCCTCGACCGCCATCCGAGAGATTTCGTTGATGAAGGAGCTCAAGCACGAGAATATTGTAGGACTGCACGATGTTATCCACACCGAGAACAAACTCATGCTCGTCTTTGAGTACATGGACGGCGATCTGAAGAGGTACATGGACACTCATGGTGATCGCGGCGCCCTCAAGCCTACCACCATCAAGTCCTTCATGTACCAGCTCCTCAAGGGCATCGACTTCTGTCACCAAAATCGCGTCCTTCACCGCGATCTCAAGCCCCAGAACTTGCTCATCAACAGCAAGGGCGTTTTGAAGCTCGGCGATTTCGGCCTTGCCCGCGCCTTTGGTATCCCCGTCAACACCTTCTCCAACGAGGTCGTCACCCTATGGTACCGCGCCCCCGATGTCCTTCTCGGCAGCCGAACATACAACACCAGTATCGACATCTGGTCCGCGGGCTGCATCATGGCCGAGATGTTTACCGGTCGACCTCTGTTCCCCGGAACCACAAACGAAGACCAGATCGTCCGCATTTTCCGCATCATGGGAACACCGACAGAGCGTACCTGGCCCGGCATCACCCAGTTCCCCGAGTACAAGCCTACATTCCATATGTACGCCACTCAAGATCTTCGAAACATCCTCCCGGCGATTGACCCCAACGGTATCGATCTGCTGCAGCGAATGCTACAGCTTCGACCAGAGCTGAGGATCAGTGCCCATGATGCCCTTCAGCACGTTTGGTTCAACGACCTTATGATGCACCCTCAGCAGCAGGCTCTCCAAGCGCAGGCTCGCGGATACCCCCAGGCTGTTCCCACCCAAGGTTTCGAGGCGTATTAGAACTTGCCCCAGCCGCCGGTGGCGAGAGACAGAAATTTCTAGTTTTGTCTGTCTGCGTCATGATCACAGCGTTTTTGAATCGAGCTGTCTCAGTAACAGCGTCTCACTGCAAACCAAAAGAAGAAAATACCATAATATTACGTGGCGACTATTTCTCAGCACGATGGAGTTAAAGGGGTCAGCATGAATTAGACAGGACAGGAGAGATATTGGATCTAGGGACAGCAGCGTGTGTCGGTGTCTTGATTCGTCATTTATTATTCTTTTTCTTTTATTCCTGTCAACAACCGATGTTCAGTATGAGTGAGTGCCTTGAGTCTCAGGGTGTTGGGGGGTTGACCCTCCTAGTTTTAGTCTATAATTCTACGAGAGCGAGATGTATGACTTGAATACATACTCATGGGTGTTCCTTTGGCCCGTGTCTGTTGACAAGACTACCATCGACCGGGCTCTTGAATTTTGTGCGGAGAGGATCTTTGGCCCATGTTTCCGCGAGAGCTGGTGCTTCGTCCTTTTCTGCAGGGAAGCCTGCGCTTTCTCTCAGTTTCTCGACCTCGTCTCTCACTCTTCTGGCCACCGATATTCTCAACTCAGTAGCCTCTGGGCTATTCCGGAGTAGTTCTGGGTCGCCTTTCGCAACGAGCTTGCGCCATGCTACCCGCTGCGGACCGAAGAGCTGATCAACGTCGGTCGGTTCGCCTATCACTATCTTGACCGTCTTGCCAACACGGGGCGCCCACCTAGGCCATCCTCTATCCTCGGCCATGATGTGCTGGGTGCCATGGACGAACATGGGGATGAACTCGGGAGCCGGGTCAGATTCGAGGATCAGGCGAGATACACCCCATTTGAAGTAGCGCAGCCCGCTTTCCGGGCTTTGGTGACAACAAGCCTCTGGAAAGACATGAACCCAGGCATTTCGATAGGCTGAGTAGGCAGGCGGTGCTGGAAATTGATCGACACCGTTGGTGGAGAAGAAGAGCGGTTGAGGAACCGGAGGAGGTCTTGTTGAAGCAGGAGTTGCAGAGAGGGGGGAGTCAGAGGCTGTAGACCATGAAGCCGGTGATGGGCCTGACAGCAGCTTGATAGCTTGTGTCATGGTTGGCTGATATAGACCACCATAAGGAGAGTACCATAATCTGTGAGTAGGCAAAACCTGACCGAGACTGAAGAATGTCGAAGTGGCCCTGTTATTGATTTGGGTTGTCAGTCACTCTCATTTGCTGATCTTGAATACTCACTTATTCTTGAAACATATGTCATGTGCCCCAAGACCCCATCTCATGTTGACTGCATCAAAGAAGTACCGCATTGGTAGCATGCCCCAAATAAGAGGGTCGTCAAGTCTATATATATATATTATAGATGATTAGCATGAGCCGTACGTAGCGTTGGATTGACATGGCATGGCATACACTGCTACATGGTTGCACACTGTGAGCAGCCCGCGCTCACGCCCTTCCCTTTTCCTACGGTCAAGGACGCCCAGAAGCCCTTCAAGGCCTGTGACTTCGAGGGTATTGAAGCCGTTCATAAACACTCTGGCGAATACGCCAACTGATCCCATGACACTCGCCGATGCAATGCGCCATGGCAGACTTGGTTGCGCAGGAGGATCTGAATCTGACATGGTAACGACAGTCTTGAGAAGATGTCAAATTGGCATTATAAAAAAGAGACAATATCGAAACAGGAGCATCCGTTGAGTACCTAGACAAGTGCTTTATACGTATAAGTACCAGTATTTGATGGGAGAGAAGCGGCTCATAGTAGACCCACCTCCAACTTTTTCCCTGTTTGCTTACCCTGTAGAAATGACATGGTGTCGGGTGCCTGCTAAGGTAAGGCATGTGTTGGGGTTGTATCGCATGGAACTAGAATAAAAGTTAAGTGGACTACATACGTCTACCTCAACTTTCTATTAGACATCCATCACTTTAAATTTGCCATTGTCGTTCCTGGCCTTTCCCAACCACATTGAACTCATACTTACGAGCACGACCTTCAAGACGCTGCGGCATAGAACAATCCTCCACCAGCTTCTATCAACGACAGCAGAGCGAGCTCCTCCGAGCCAGATATCGTCATGGTATTAGCACACAGTACGTTCGTTCCTCATGATACCATCACAACGGCGGTTGTCTTACCAATTGGTCAATCAACCAGGTAAACGAAACACCTCCCGTCCAGTCTTCACCTCTCACGAACGCGCCCTCGCCAAATCCCACTGGTCGTCTTCGTCCGCTCGCCTTCACCGCGACTCGTTCCTCCCGTTTGGCTCATGTGGCCTGTGTCTCAACATTGCCCGCGAACCCGTCTCATGTCGACGCGGCGATATATTCTGCCGCGAATGCGCACTATCCAACATACTCACGCAGAAGAAGGAAATCAAACGCGCCCTCAAGGCACGCGCCGCTGCTGGGGAAGAGGCCGCTAGGCAGAAAGCGCACGAGGATGAACTGGATCGCGAGCGCGCCATCCAAGACTTTGAGTTGACGCAGGCTGGTCTCGATCGCAAGAATAAGCCAAAGGTAGCCAAGACCGAAGATGAAAAGGTGGATGCGACAATCAGCGATTCGAACTCGCAGGCTTTGGTAGTAGGAGGTACGAAGCGTAAGTTTGAACTCGACAAAGATGAACTGGATCGCATTGCGCTCGAGGACAGGGCCAAAGCCAGGAGAGCGCTGGAAGAGGAAAAGGTAGGAATCTCAACCCTACAATGGTGTAGTATTCCGTATTAACTTAACTCCCTATTGTACAGGCTGCGAAACCTCATCTCCCATCATTCTGGACTCCATCGCTTACACCAGACGCCCAATCCAGCAAACTCCCACCAGTTGCGAAGAAAGACAAGACCGTACCAACATGTCCAGCATCTGCACCTGACAGCCCCCACCCTATCACCATGCAAAACCTCATCACAATCAACTTCAACGAAGAGGAGACGTCAAAGGGCAAACAGAGAACTTGCCCGTCATGCTTAAAGATGCTCACAAACGCCTCCAATCCCATGATGACCAGAGAATGTGGTCATGTTTTGTGTCACAGTTGTGTTAAACAGTTCATGATCCCATCGTCCAAAAGGACATCTGCTGAGGATGTCCCACCCCTGACCTGCTACGTCTGCGACGTACCTCTGACTTCCAAGTCACACAAGACAGATACCGCCCCTGGCTCTTCGATACCTGGCTTGATAGCCCTCCAGTCCGAAGGGACAGGCTTTTCTGCTCACGGAGGAAACACCGTGGAGCGATCAAGCGTCGCTTTCCAATGTTGAGACTCTCGCATTGAACCACACCCCATCACTTCATCCGCAGCTTTCGCTGTCGCAAATAGGGCAACAGCATCATCATCCATACACGAACAACAAACCGATGAATAACGCCCTTGGTGAGCATTGTCAAACCGTGACTGAAGAAGCTCTTGAGGAGCTCTCCCTGAAGTCCAGCGTAGAGTGCCTTCATACCCTCGTTGGTAATGATGCGAATAATGACGCCAAATATGGACTGATTGAGAAGGTCAAGCATCCTCCGCAGTATATGCTTACGCTTCGAGATCCCGCTCTGCCCTTTCTCCACATCAGCATCCGCCGCGCTACTCGCCATTTGAAGACGCGTCTTGCCCGTCTGGAAAGGATATGTGATGGCAGTGGCAGTAGCTTTGCTCGAGGCGGCAATCAAGAAGGCGATCCATGCCACTGGAAAGTCCTCTTCTTCGAGGGCTGGCAAAATACGTGCAGCCAGCCGTCGATTGACAAAGAAGGTAATGCTGGGATTCAGAGTGAGCATCAGGGTAGCCGAGTAGCCAGACCAGAGACCTAGCAATCCGTTTTCTTTCCGAATCTCGGAGAGAATCTGCAGAAGCGACTGATCACTCCCTAGCATCTGCTTCCTCGTGACAACATTCGAAATGGGGGTGGTGAGGGCCCGGGCGCACCCTCCGGCGACGGCGCCCACAAGAAGCTCTTGGACAATCTTAGGTTTGCCATGTCGATGGCGTAGGTAGTTGTAGAATCCAAAGAATAGAAAACTGTCCACGACCGACTTGGCCACATCTGTTCCCAGTCCACTGTACAGTGCCTTGATCCCTCCCTCGTTGGCAGGGATGCCTTTGAAAGCTGAAATGACACCATCGTAGTCGCCTTTGGAGCCTCCCGTCTTTCGCTGCGCCTTGAGACGAGTGGTAACCAGGTCCAATGGGTACAGAGATGCTGTTGATATGGCTGTCCCTACAGAGCCAGATACGGCGTGGCCAAGGGCATTGAGAGCCTGCTGAGACGACATTGTAACAAGATCAAGATGCTGAGAATGCTCATCAATGCCGCGAGACGAAATGATGATAGCTAAAAGGCACGAGCACAGGCACGTGCATGATGTGAAAGAAGAGTCTCGAGCGAGGCAACATGGATGTTGAGCCGCATCCAAGTAGCCCTGCTCTGTCCAGGACGGGACCGCGATGATGATGAGCGACGCGCGCTATCACATTCACGACGTCATAGGCCAACCTCGGCGTGGCCCCCCACCGCATGTGACCCTTGACTAGGTAATTCCGAGGCATGGATGACTGGTAGACTACCTTACCTATACCCTATACTTTGCCAGGTTCCTTTGATATGGGAGACTCATAAACATTATTGTTATCTCATACAAAAGCAAAGCCTTCCAGATCCCGCTGTACAATACTCTTCGTCACAATCAATAAACAGCGTTTGGTATCTCCTCCATGAATGGTCCCTTATACAATCGACCTTGATACGCCTCCAGAGAACGTACGTGTGTTGGTTCTGTTTTCAACCCTTTGCTTGTTCTGCAAGGCAAAGTTTCATCCTATGCCCTGCTTGAAACTGATGGTTGTCTTTGAGGTGTGAACGTCGCTGTCGTCCGCCCAGCATTGTTAAAACCCGCAGTAATGTCTATCTCTCCAGGAGCATCTTCTGAAGCAGGTTGTAGCCCAGGATGGCCCTCAGGAAGCTTCTGTGCTCCGAAACCAGTGACTGAAAAGATATTGGTCCTTCCACCATTGGTAGCCATTTGAAGCTGTTCGTGTAATCTTGCGAGCTGGTATTGTCGTTTTATGGGAGTGAAAGTAGGTTGTGGTATTAAAGGTTGAGGGCGCCATTGTGATAGAGCACCCATCACGGCCGTTGTTTCTTCGTCGGAATCGACTGGTCCGTTGTTGGCTTCGTCTTCATCTTCTATCGGCGCGTTGGCATCAAGCGCCGCCTCTGTTGGAGTCGATCGTTAGTTCTGCTTAGGCAGTGGGTGGGTGGACTAGATCAATCAAGACTTACTCTGCTGCTTCGCTTGATTCTTCTTCTGGTACGCGGCAAGAAGCATATCGTATGGCAAAGATCTTCCTGCGACTGCGCGCTTCGCCCCCATACTATGACTCTTGCATGTCAATGATCTTGCGCATGGCTGTCCATTGGGTAACAAGACACCACACTGCCGCTCCACGTCCACAGGTCCTAGCATCAGTTTTAGTGCAAGCCTCCCAAGAGACCTGTGATCAGTATCTCACCTTTTGGCTTAGGGACCTTGGCTTTCGGCTCATCCTTCTTCTTCTTATTCTTGGGTCCCTTGTCTGGATCACCATCGGCCTTGCGCTTCTTTCCCTTCTTATCGTCTTCGGGCTTCTTACCCGCGGCCTTTTTGGCGGTCTTGCTTCCAGTCGCTTTCTTTTCAGCTGAGATTCCGTCGTCGTCACTATCGTCATCGCCCCGCTCAACCCCATTCTCTTCGTCCTCTTTCCGTTGTTCTTCTTGTCTTGCTGCCTCTTTTGCCCTCTCTCTTGCTTCGCGAGCTTCTTTCTTTCTTTGGGCTTTCTCTTTCTTTAATCGCAGGCATTGCGCGATATGCGCCTTGGCGGCCGTCTTCAAAACGCTCTTCTTACAGTGCTTGCATTGTTGCAGGTCGGGGCTATCTTCGAGGGGTCGCCCTGTCGCAAAGGTCTCGCGGGAAGTTTCGTCGAGCTCGTTTACAACAGGACCTGGTGAGGGTGCACCCACAGGCGAGGCGCCGTTCTTCTTCTTGCCTGAGGAACATTAGTGACTTTGCCAAGCTTGTATACGACGACCTCACTACATACTGTTACCCTCAATTACACTACCATCCATCCAGTTTCCAGGTTTGCTGTGCTTTGGCGCTGGTTTCTTCAGCTTGATCTTTCCGTTCTTGCTCTTGGATGCGACTTTGATCGTGCCGTCATCGCCTGCAAGCTGGGTGTTAGTCTAATGCAGTCGCGCATGATTAAAGTCGCGTTACCTTTTCGGGCATCCGTCCCCATGATGATTGAATTTGGCGGCTGATGTAGTTACGGTTGTATTGAGACAGTCTCCTTCGTATCGGTGATGAACTTTGCTTTGATGTATCGCGGATGGTCTGGCTTCGAAAGGGATGGTCGTTGCGATAAGGCTGGACTGGGTATGGATGTTATGGTGGAGTTGAAGGTGTGGCTGCCTTCCATTCACTAATGATACACGTGCCTGAACCAGGGTCGGCCCACGCCTACACTATTTCTCCGGGGGTTTAGTCAGATCCCCCCACTAACATCTGGGGAAGACCCAGGCTCCGATGAATTGGATGGAAACATATAGTGGTTAGGTACCTTGAGCACCAATGCTAATAACCTGGCTTTTGAATTCATCGATTTTGGAGACTGATGACAAGACCAAACGACTGTACAATAGTCCCAAATTGCTACTTAGCGTTAATGTGATGCCTCAACAAAGAGTTAGGGCATCTGTTTCTGAAACCATCCAACTAATGGGCTAGTCTAGTGAGTGTACTAATGATCTTTGAATAGTAAGTATATAATGCCAGAGCCATGGTCATTTCCGCTGAGGTCTTATAATACTATAGACAAAGAAGGAATTTATCAACAAAAGTTGTGTAATATAAAGGCCTCAGGTGCGAGTAGCAGCACTGAGGCAGAGAAGATATCATGTCTACCACAAGCACAAGTGGCCATGCTATGCACCCAATATTCGTTAGCCATAACCTTTCGTGAACCTAAAAGTCCGCATGCAATACCCAAACCAGCCAACTCCGGGTGAAGAACGACGCTCGATAACAGCTGTTCTACTCCTAGGTACCCAATTGAAGAAACTCGATGCCAATGCAGCCCACAAAGCCATTAAACACCGAGCAAGATGCATTCATACTGTCCCAGGCATTCCATGATTTTGGTCATAACCATACGGGTGCCTGGGCGAGTTATCATCGCCGCACACTGCTTTCGACCACCTCCTTCTTTATCTTCAACGAGTCACGATAGGCCTTCATCGTATCCATCATGCACTTGGCATGAAGAATACCCATATCACTCCATATACACTCCATCACTGCCACAACCCAGTCCCAGTATGCTTCTGGGACACCAGGAGCACAGGCAGCGACTTGAAGGTGAAACAGAACAACAGGAAGCCCAGCAGAGCCAGAGCCCGCCCCTCCTGGTCTCTCGACTGGCACAGCAGCCTTTTCGGCGAGAAGCGGGTGTCGCCAATGTGTTGGGGTGCTCACGAGAGTGTCGCGGGCGAGTTTTCTAACGACCTCGTATCGATGTCCATATTCAGCCAACGAGATCAAGGGCGCGCTGGATTTAGGGTACGCCTTGATGAATTCGATAATTGTCTGATTCAAGAGAGTCCGCGCCCATCGGTAATGTCCATACATCCGTGCAACAAACATGTCGAAATAGACATGACACGCGCCATCGAATACCGCAGCGGCCGGCAGGTGCTCCGCTTTCTCTTCGCGAAATCGCCAAGTAGGCCCAAGGGTTCGTTCCCAACTAAGGAATGACTCGTCGATATCTAATAATTGCTTCAGGGTGGACACTGTGATGGAACGACCGTCGACCAGAGCATGAGTCTTTATGTACGTTGAGACCTGAATGAATCGCCCAATCAAAGGGCCGAGATCGGTAGCAGGATGATCGGCTGGGTCGAGGAGGGTTCTTGCAAACGAAATCCATTCGAACAGGGGGTCCGGCAGAGGTGTTGCGGACATGTGAGCAGGTATAAACTGGGCAGTTATGTGAGTAAATTGGGACAGTGTGCTTAGAAGCTATGACATACAAGAGAATAAGACATCTGTACCATGGCACGAACACCGAGGAAAGCGGCCGCTGGCATAGGTAGCCATCGTCGCAACAGAGCAAGCCCGCCCATAACATGCGCATGAACGTGCCCTAGTCCTTGATAGGCTCCTTTGACAAGCTGGAGACGGGTATTAGCAAATCAAAAGCCAGGATTGGGCAGGAGAATGGTAGATCGGGGAGATGGGGCTGACCATGCGGGTGTGTTGGCTAGCATTAGGGGTCGGGGCACAAACCTCGAACATGGCAAGCATGACGACGGAGCGCATCGTGACCTCAAAATCCGGCATGCTCGAGGTCTGTACGAGGCGACTAGTCTGGCGCAAAGCGAAACCATATCGTTGACGGGCTATCGTCATCATGCTGGGATCGTCTTTGAGATTGGAAAGGCTAGCGAGGCCAACCGCGGCCATCACGTCTTGAACAGCAGGGTCCCATAGCCATTCCGTGTGTGACAAGTCGCCGGGGGACCTAGGCTCATCTGGATGACCTATCAGGTAACGGTTGACATAGAACTGAACGCCCTGCTCCTCGAGACTTGGATCGATTGGCGGTGAAAGCCTTGGTGGCCGTATAACGATACGCTGTCCCGTGGAAGCATTTGAGGTTGCATGATATAAAGACGAAGCGGGAGATTGAGGGGTTGGCGATGGTGTTTGCTGGCTCGCAGACGAATCAGGAGATGTTGGCCAGCCATCTCTGAATGATTTGTAGGAGGATGCTATCGCTGCGGGACCAGGATAGCTATGTAGAGACGTTATAGAGGAAGAAGCAGAAACCGAAGAGGCCTGTGTAGAGCTGTTGGACGAGTAAGAGGAAGCCAGAGAGCTGGAGGATGTTTGTGTCGATAAACCTTCAGGGGATTCGCCAACACCCCATTGCGCATGTGCTTTTTGTATCACCTTGCTGCTCTCGTCTCGAAACATGAGGGAGAGCTGGTCACGATAACCAGGGCACTTTTTCCCAACCCGGATACATTGTGAGCATTCCGGTTTGATTTTGTCACACTGTTGAGTAGAATTGCCAATTAGTCAAAGTCCATGAACTGCTGTATATATGGAGAGTTGCAGGTCGTGGATGACGCCAGCGGATTAACTCACCTTGATACGTCGCACGCGACAATTCTGACAGCCCTGAGAGGCTTTCCCACAGTAGACCATGGTCACTGGAAGTTTTTGAATCACCACGGTGTCTTGCCGAGAGCTGGACACCGTCGAAAATCGGTAGGACCGGAGCAGTGAGATCGGTAGCACGGTGACGGAGTTCGTGGAGGCGGGTGGGTACCGGATATACCCTGATTCCAATATATAAGTAGTGATGGCGATAGCAATTGTGCTCGCCCAAAGCCATAGGCTATGAAACAAGTAGCGAACGGCTAATTATGGGAAACTTGGGTCAGTTGTTGATCAAAACCCTGACAGTCGTGTGTTGCATCAGAGCTTGAAACAATAGGGGTGGTAGATCGGAAGACAAGACCAGGTGAATAAGCATCGCCAAGTTGGAGAATGGCAGAAATGCAGAATAAGGTCGAATAGCTGCCTCAAGAAATAAGTCCCATCCCGAATAACTTAGGTAACGCGACGAATCGCGTGTAGATTGACCCTGCACTGCTTGCGCTGGCTGTCTCAGCCACTCATCCAACCCAGAAGCCCAAAGCACAACCTGCTCACTCGCAATTCTGACGCTACCGCTGCCGCCCGTGGCGAAGAGGCCTATAATAGAATAGAATCGGGAGCGCTGTCGGATGAGCCAGTATCCAAATCCAGTAGGGGACCAGCCGGTATTATGGTGCTGGATCACAACGGTCACAACGGCGGGTATGTACTGTAGACAGATGTCAGACAAGCCCGTTGTGTTTCCGATAAGTAGGGGTGTCCCGCAGCCCAGGGAGCTGGAACTGGAATCGGGACGAGAGGAAAAGGAGGGAGAGTGGAATATGTTGACGTGAAATTGGCGGGGTATTAACTTATGGCCAAGGTAGAGAATAGATGTTTACTTTTGTCGGCACATGTGAGTGAGTTCAGCCAGTCCTCTCCCGTGATTGATTGATTGCGACGAGACCGAGTCAAGGCCAGGACCAGGGCCTAGAGGCTTGTGCTGTGCTGAACTGGCCTGTCTTGTCTGTCCTGTCCTGTCCTGTCCTGGCTTGGATATTTTCGAGTAAGGGCTGGTAGGTAGTAGTAGGTAGGTAGTGCGGAGAAAGGGTTGGCAGACTGTGTACACGGTATATGGTATGGCATAGGTCAAAGATGGGAGTGATCCAAGACGAAATAGACAGACGTCCACATAGAGAACGGCCTAATAGTACCAGTATGCCCCGTCGGACTTTATGGGAAATACTGTCAAAAAAGGTTGTTGAAAGAATTAAAGATCAAGCAAGGATGAGAGTCTAAGTACGGTAAAGTAGAGGACGGAAACGGAAGCCATCCATGGATGATGGGAGGTAGGTGCTCAGACGGGACAGCCCAAGTAGTGGACCCGGCTGTCCTAATTAGATTGCCTTAGTACTAAAAACTCGGTAAGGTACAGTACCTATAACTAATAGGCACTACTAACTGCTACCTACCTCCATACCTTACCTCCACTAGGAACTGTAGTCTGTAGGTACAGCTATGCACCGCTAGCTAGGAGGTAGGTACCTACAGCTAGGTACGGCTACAGTGCCAGCGGGATGGATGCTTGCCGAACCGACCTAAAGCCGGGCCCGGGCACTCGCCGCATCGTATCGTATCGTAGGTAGTCGGTATGTATGTACTGTATCTTACCGTATCACACAATCTATGATATTGAGATTTTAACCTGTCAGCATTTTAATTAATGTGTGGACCCGAATCAATGCTACCTCTGACGGTCGTATCGAGGGAATTACCCATCGATCATACCTCATCTCGGCGATCGTCAGCCAGCATTGTTCAACTCCAACCCGTTGGATTCGATGGTAACGTACGTAGCTGACCGCAATTCGCACGGAGATCAGGGAGCTCAGCTTCTACCCGAGGTCATGACAGAAGCCCGAGTCCAAGTACAAGTACAAGCCCAGGATGATACCGACGTCCTGGATACTGGGAAGGTCCTTGGAGGTCTTGATGAGGGAATGGGGGCCCTCTAGACTATCGCTCAAAGTGGACTGCCAGGACTGCGTGATGTGGTGCGAAGTGCCACTTTAGATGGTCTAGGCCAACAGGGACCACCTTGTTTGCTATTGATCACAACTGACAACTCGAGAGGGGAAATTTGAAAGGATGAAGGTTTGCAAGGTGACGAGAAAGGTGGAGGTGGCACATAAAAGGGGGACACAGAGGAAGCCAGCCATACGGGTCCATTGGAGGATAAGTTGGAACTACCTAACGTTAGTCTTGGATGAACGTTTTTCTTTGGCGGTTTCTGATAAGTTTATTAGGGGTCCCCATCCAGTATGGAAAACCTTACCCGCACTAGCTGAACTGTACGTATGAGAAGCAGGAAGGATAGCCATGATCCAGTCAGTGGAGGTGAAGCTTTTAAGCTCGAGTGTCCAATATTAAGGAGGCAGGGGAATGTTGATTGCGGAATGGTCCATATTGCCGTTACCATGGGAGTGGGTAAAGCTGCAAGATACTGTATGTACAGTACTTACGGATACCAGGAGACCAGATGAAAATGGAACGGCAGATGTTATCTGTTGCTTACGATATCAAAACACGGGCACGGCAGAGACCACTTGGCGCGTGGCTCTTAGAGCAGGCCATCCCGGTACCGGGAGTCACGGAGGTAGGGAGACGACTCGTGCAATACGATAGACGCATTGATTCATCATTTCAAAGTCGATAACAAAGTTTGGCCTCACAGATATGTACACAGACAGACAGACAGACAGACAGACAGACAGACAGACACAGACCTTGAACTGCCATTAGCTCGTAGGTACGTACGTGCACTCTCTAGCTTGGCATAAAGAGTTTCAGCTCTTGGAGAGCGGTGTGTTGAGGAAAACTCGAAACCTCTGAGACCAACCAAGGGCGTTGCATCGAATCAAACTCAACAGAGGCTTTTATACATAGAGAGGTAGAGAGGTAGTCCGTTGACTTACATACCTACCTACCATGTTGTCTCGACACTTGATCAATTTCCGGACAAAAGCCGGGTCTCGGCCGAACCGATGCTACAGGGCTGCAGATTTGTCTCGGGGCAGTAAGGCTGGTTGGCCTTTACGCCCGTCGTATCTCAAGGGGCTGCCTGATTCGTAATAATGGATGCTAGCTTAGTAGGTAGGTAGGTACTGTAGAGTAGGTAATAATTAATGGCACAACCGAGCGGGCGGGTTTGCTTAGTAGGTTAGTATACCTAGTCACAGCACGTAAACTCGATGACGCGCTCAGCCAAACCTGGGGCCAATTTGGCGACTCAGGACTGCAGGCCATGCCAAGAATCCAATCTACCCAACGTTGGAAGCATTGGATCCAATATTGACCGCCGAAAGGTCATGCATTGGATTGGATTGGATGTTTTGAATTGTTGCCCTCCACTGTCTTTTCTCAACTGCGACTTCGGTAGATTGTTCAGGGACATCGAATGCCAAGTCGGAACCTAAGGTAAGCAAGTGGCATCAAAGCTCTACAATTGAATTATAATAATAGAATCCATACCGGTTTCTTCTTTTGACCGTTGAAATACCTCTACTTTTTGAGTTGTGGCTTATTACCCCGTACACTGGCTGGCAGACTGGGCATCCGTTTACTGGTACCTAAGGTATCTTTCAGCAACTTGAGCTCTCAAAGCTCTCCCTCCACTTACATGACCCCTCCAACAATTAGAAGACGAGATCAGGGTCATTTGAGATGACGTAGTCGACATATCCGACTCTATCTCGGCCTTCCCCAGATAGGTTGTCCGGTCCAACACCAAAACACTGACACAAATTCCTTAGCTTCAACATAAGTCAAGCCACAGCAGATGCTTAATCTCTGTTTGTTCTTTGGTTAGCTACCTACCTACCTTACTTTTATCTCCTGCTGCCGGTTTCTTCCTCTCTAGCCACACTCACCCACCCTTGTCGCTTGTACGTCCGCCCGCCTGTGGAGGGTAGTGCAGTGCAACGTCATACCCTCCTTCAAAGACCAACCTTTTACATCATTCAGGAATATTATGGGAACACTGGATGCTGAAACGAGAGGCCGGGGATACGGCTCAGAGCATGCTGCAGTAGTCTAGGGCCCTGTCAGCTCCATCGATCGACCGCGGCGTCATAATTTGAGCCGCCACATACGGATGATGGATTCTCTTCTGCCTTGCCTTGACACGGATGGGTATGCAAGGTACTTTTGGTCATGCTCTACAGCAAACAAGTAGTTGCAATGTTGCACAACTTTGACTGGTTAGACCCGGCAAATAACGTGAATCCTTCCAAGGGTGCTGTACTTTCTAAATGGCTTCTATTCATAGTAGTCATGATGTATACTGACCTAGGTGCCTTAGCTGACTGAGGTGTTGTGCTATCTGTGTCCCTCACTTGGTTGGGTTAAACAAACAACGACGTCAGAGCTACCATACCACCTCCCCCTCTTTGATTTTTACCTTTCTAAAGCTGAAGGACCTTTTATTTAAACTTGAACTTCCCCGTGACGCTCCCGCTCTTTCTTTGTCATTTTCAGTTCTTTACTATACCCCATCTCGCTCCCAAGATACTTAACCCAGCCAGCCATTCACGCTTCAACTGCACGACAACTAAACATATCAAACTTGCACAACTGTCACAACTTGATCTGTCACAATGGAGACCATCAGCAACCTCACCGCCGCCGCCTCCAAGGCTGTTTGGGGAGACAACCAAACTGCCAACAAGGAGCCCGTCTCTGGAGTCCAGGGTGACACCAAGCACGGCGAGCCCTACGATGCCGGCAACCTGGGTACGACCTCTACGCCTGCACTAGGTACACAAGCAAATATATTTGAATGATACCGCTGACACTGCTCGGTCTAGAAACCCCCCAACAAGAAAAGCTGGCACAAAACTTTGGCAGCCACGGTGAGGAACGCGCAACAGGCCTTGGACATGAAGCTCCCGTCTCTAAGCCCACCGAGACGACAAACGCTGCTTCAGCCACACCTTCAGTTCCCACAACCAACCCTCACTCAAAGGATACCTCTGCCGGCCAGAATGACACCCGTGACCCGGCGCAGGCGGACAAGGGCAACAAGGACCTCCACGACGTTGACGATACTTCTGAGGGCACCGACGTCAAGCTCGGAGAGGGTCCTGGACCTCAGCCTATCGAGAAGCTTGCCAAGGAGCACGGAGGTGATGCAGGTAATGCTCCCGTTGAGGGAACTTCTCACAAGCCTACTGAGGTCGGCTCCGAGGGAGCCACGGAGTCAACCAAGTCCGAGAATCAACCTCATGACCCCAAGGAGGACGAGTATATCACTGCTAGCGGTTTTGCTGCCGACGGTGGTGACTTTGACGCTTCCAAGCCTGGTGCTGGACGTGAAGCTGACCGTAAGTCCACAATCGAAATACCCAATGTTTCGTTATACTAACGACTGTTAGGCCTGATGGAGCAAAAGGGTATTCATCTTGGTGAGAGCGAAAGCTCAGATCACTCCAAAACCGAATCGCACCCCAGCGGCAAGCACCACGGTTCTGATGAGAAGAAGGACAAGCCAAGCATCGGCGAGCGCATCAAGGCCAAGCTCCACAAGCACTAAAGGGGTGAATAAATGTCGCGATGTTTGGAAGAAATATGCAAAGTTATTATTAATGATGGAAAATGATATCCCGCACGGCCGTTTCGGCGCTTTATTGATCAACCTATGCCCTGTTGTTTTGAGTCGTGTTTTTATACTATGTATGTAGGTAGTCAAACTATCTTCAGTATTTGGCACCATTATTATGGTCATTCACTCAATGCCAGCCGAGACGCGGACTGTCTCGTTGAACTGGGTGCCGCCTTGTCGTGATACATGATTGGATCCTATGCGAGGCCTTGTTTCAGTGCTGTCACCAACACGTTGTGTATTATCAGACCAGGCCCCTTGTCAGGTGGTGTACCGCCTGGATGCGGCCCGGAGTAGCGGGATGCTGGGCAAGCTGGGGTAAAGAAAGATACACGAGACGGGGTGTGAGATACCGACGGATATTGCATATTCGTTTGTTTCTGGTCAGCGCTCCTTGCATAAGGGTAAATTGAACTCAAATTCCGGGGAAATTATCAGATACATCAACGTGATTGATTCTCACTAAAGATCCATACATCGATTCGAGAACCACTACCAACTTGCCCGTGATATGAATAACCGAGCTAACGTGACAGTTCCTTGTTTGAACTATACAGGTACACAATCATGTTGTTTGCTTGTAAAAGAATTGACCATTCGCTCCACTAGATGCTTCCCATCATATCATGCGCCCTACCTCTGGGGTCTTTCAGGTATATTCAATCATCGTGCGGCCAGCGTACAGTTGCAAATGCCATCATCAGTGTCCACCAAGTTTCCCAATCCCTCTCCCATGCAGTCTTTCTCAATATGGATGTTGGTGCGCCGAATAAATCCATCATCAAATACTCCATTCCTTCACGTAAAGGTTGCCTCTCGGACTTGCTCGGAGCTTTTGTCAAAATGCCTCTCCCAGCATTATCAATGCCCTGCCGAGCATCTCCGCACTTTGGAACCCCCTGTCACCAACCATTTCCCACCACACGAACTTTTCCGGGCCGCCTCCCGACCATGCGGTGCTGGCTTTCTTGTGCCTCTTCCTGCCACTATCAATCATGGGCGGCGTCCATCGCGTGATATCCGTCCCATGTAATGGCCACTCAGGACTATCGTGAGCTCTGAGGATCACTGGGCCGGGTCGTAGTACTACCCCTCCTGGCCTTCCTCGATTTTGTTGTGGATGCCTTGTTGCTTGAAAGAATGCAGGCTGCATCGGTCATTCAAACAGTTGCAAGGGTCCGATGTTTATAGGAACCCAGACTCGGCCAAGACCCTGTAATTAAGAAACATCAAGTAAGCATATGTCTCTTCATCTTAACTGAAGACGGCAAGCCACTAATGCGAAGTGGCCTCCATCATTGTGCAAAACTAAACCAGGGGAACTTAGAAGAAAGATGGCACCGCTCCATACGATGCGGGCGTATTCCGCAATGCAACATACCTCACAATCTTCTCATCCTCTCGCTCGCGAGGCTCAACTTGCAAACTCTTGTCATACATCTCGTGAACATCCCCAGCAGCCTGCATGTTGTTTAAGATGTAATCTTGCAGCTCAGGCACTGGTTGCAGAGAGTACCCCACGTTCTGATACTGCTGGATATCGCGAATGACCTCAGCAGTTTTGGCACGTTTAGCAAAGTTAATGAGGTTAGTCTTCTTGATGATGGACGGAATGCCATCCTCAATGAATGTCAGATCAGTTAGATAGACGCCTTTGCTGTTGGTCAATAATGTGATTTGTCACTTGCTTTTCGGGAAAAGGGGTCCGTACCGAAGAAAGGGATACAAGGGGGGTTGGCTGCATGAAGAGCCTCTCGGTACTCTCCGAAGTTCTTGGTGCTTGCCATCACCCGCCGCATCGATTCTAATGTAGCGTGTGTACGTTGGGGTACCTGGTCCCATGTTCGCTTAAGACGAGCGATGGGTGCAGTGCCCAATGCGGAAATAATCGATGTTAATGTTGAGAAGTTGTTCAGGGAGCGGCAACGCTACTGTCAGTCAGCAAGGGTTCCAGTGACTCGGCATCATATCTTTAGTTACTCACGTCAGCAACAGAAACGAAGTGCTTGATAACAACCACTCGCTTCTTGACTTCCATTTGCGCCAGAATCATCTCAGCAACCCAGTTGGTCATCTGGTTAGAGTGGAGGATGAGTGCTTTGACGTTGGGGGCCAAATCGGGCTCACCCTCAGGGACCTTCTTCTGCCACGTCTTGTTTAGACATTCTGTCGCCTTGACCTTGCCATACAAACGAGATTCGACAATGGTGAGCTGGCGGGCAAACTCAACGACATCAATATCCAAGAATTTGAGCTTCTTCATGTTCTTAGGCATGATCGGTGTTGGCGTGTTCTGGTTCACTGTCTGAATCATCCTGCGAGCGCCAGCCTCCTTTCCACTAAGCCTCTGATCAAGGACCGCCATTAAGGGTGCTGAACCAGGAGTTTCTGTAGACTTGACCGTGTCTTTAGCGAAACTGTAGACATCTCGAACAAGTTGTTTTGACTCGTCGTTGTAATCCTCCATCCAGAAATTATCAAACCAATTCTTTAGAATGTTAACAACACGGAAGCGAATAAGCTTTTGCTTTCGGTCCCTCCAAATCTCAAAATCCGCTTGTGACAGACCTTCTGGCGGTTGGATGTTGAATCGTTTGATAAGCATCTCGAAAAGTTCCCGAGCTGTTGTGAATGATCGGTAAGTGAGAAGAAAGGTATTGTTGAAGTTCGAATCGAGCTTGTCGTGGCGAGTTAACTGTTCAACAAGAGCGAGGAGGGATCCTCCCTTAACAGTAGGCGGTGAGGTCTTGCTATCCCAGGAGACTTCATGTTCATAATCTAGGAGTAAGAATTCTGGTGTATCTTCGGTCACGGGAACCTGAGGCGAAGGATCTTCGCCAAATATCTTCTTGACCTTGGAATAATCGCCTCGTCGCATATTGCCAGGAGCAGGCTCGCCTTCGGTGAAAGATTGTGATGTAATGAGTGGTGGTCGTACAGGAGCAGTCCTTGATTCTGTTCGCTGGTGCGGTCGGTCATAAGGCATTGTCTCGCCTCGTTGCAGGGTGCTTCGGACAAAGGAATTCTCCCGAGGTCGTACTTCAGCCTGATGTTGTTGCATGTTAATTTGAACCTGCTCAGACAATAGTTGAAGTGAGAATCCGATATGTGATGAGTTGGTTTCCAGGGCTCTGGCACATTGTCTGACATATTCCAGGCGGTTTTCCAGTGCTTCACCACGGACTTCGGACCATTCATCAGCCAAGGGTCCGGCGACAGCTTGGCATCCAAGAATAAGATCAGAGATATTGTCGTAAAGGCTCTGCTTGTGTGTTCCGAGGTCAGCTAATTGAGGCGTCTGAAAGCTGTTGCCAAGGGAAGACAGATCGATCGATTCGATCATGGCAATCCATTGTCTGAATGTATCGAGTACCCTACCACCGGCAAAACAAACATTGTTTCCGATGACTTCATGCCTGTAGGGTGTAACGATTTTCTCTAGGACGACCAAGCTCTTGTCGAGCTCTCGGATGCTGGATACCAAAATGCGCTTCTGTTCGTCTAGTCGCTCAAGCATCTTGTTGTCGAGAATTGCAGTTGGCTCCACGACGCCCTCTTCGTCTTCGAGGAAGTTGGCCGTGATTTCATCTCGAGGGCCTAGGCCGTTGTTTTGCCAACTCCCACCTGTGTTACTACCAATCACAAAGCCTGGGAAGAGTCGAGGAATCTCCTCGCCTCGTTGTTGTCGAGCCACTTCCACATAGCTGTATACGCCCATGAGAACTCCGTCAGCTTCCTGAAGGCACTTCTGGATGGATTCGGCATTGGGCCAGTCTGCAGCTGCTATGTGAGAAGATATTACGAGCTTGGAGAATTTGGACATCATGTCTCGGAAATGCGGGTAGAGAGCCTTGTTCGTTGAAATGATAGATGGTTGGCCAGAGTGGTTATCGGTAGTCCCTGACCCAGCGGCAAGTAGCAGTCGTAGATGGTCAGATATGTCTTCGGCTTTTGCTACGTATTCTGAGCGGTTATTGTTCATGATGGCTTCCCGATACCGATCAATAGCACGTCGCATATTAGAGACAAGAAGAGTCCAGCTAAGTGAGGGCGTAGAGCCGTCGTCGAAAAAAGATCGAGGAACTGTAGCTGTGGTCGGTAAGTTATAGGTAGTGCTAGTAAAAGAGGTCGCGGATGCTATATTAGGGACCTGTCCTGCAGTAAGATGGCCATTTGACGAGGCACCATTTCGCAGACGGCCAACAGGCGATGCGCCATTGATCGAGTCCATAGAGGTTGATGGGGATAAGGCACCGAAAGAGGCGCGTTTAGTATGCTGGTGAATGTTAGCAATCGGGTCATTCGAACATCACATTTACTAGCTCGCTGTGTACCTTGGAACGGCGTGAGGCCAGTCTAGATGAGTCGCCCTCGGCCTCGGATGCGGACGTCAGATACTCGTCGTCCTCATCTTGAGTCAAGCCACGAGCCATCATCTCAGGGGGCGGCCTGGTTTTGTCGGGGATATTGACGTTCATTCGATCTCGCGGACCAGTCTCGTTTGAAGATACGGGAGACTCCAGGGGCAGTTCCATGCTGCGGTCTCCTGTCATCATATTGTAATAGAACAAGCGCCCGTCGGGAGTAGCTTGTGGGATCCAAAAGTCGGCCCTCGAACTATCTCCTCCGTCGGTACCCTCGAGAGGCAACGCGATAGGGCCGTCTTGTTCGGAGTCATCGTCTTGGTCATATTGGTCGTCATACATCTCAGGGTCTTCGGCATCATCCTCGACAGCGTCAAAGGTTCCATTGTGGGCGCTGTCGGGTATATCGTCGGGACTCGTGATAAGCTGACAGTAGTTGCTGGGGAACCAGCCTCGAACACCATTTATAACGCCATCCCACCAGCCGCTCTCGAGCTGGGTGATGACTTGAATTACATCTCCTTCATGGAAACTGAGACTAGTGCGATCGTCGGCCTCGTAGTCGTAGAGGGCGCGGACATACATGGCCCCCATTGGGGCGGTACCGACGATGCCGTTCATGAGGCCCCAGGCGGGATCAGCCCGAGTTGTCGAGGATTGTTGATCGGAAGCTTGAACGGAGGCAGCAGAAGTGATGCGCACGGAAGCGGACGGTGAATCGCCGGAGGGGTCGTGGATAGTGCGCGAAGAGTGGATACTTGGCGGCACGGCGGCGGTCTGTATCTTGAGCATATTGCGGCTGCAAAGCTCACCTCAGGGCATGGTAGAAAGCGGCAGGCCTATTGCTCGTCAAAAGGGATGCCGTTTCTGGGGATTGCGGTTCGTGACACTGACGCTGACGAGGCGACGCACAGCAGCATACCACGAGAATTACGAGGAGTCGCAGGAGTCGTGGGAGGTTGCAGGCCTTGCTTGCTCCAGAAAGCAAAGGGAACGGAGAAGAGGGCCAAGAATCCAGGGGGGGGGGTTGCTGGTTAGAGGGGTGATCGCGCTGGGACCAGGCTCGGATGCGAGTGGACGGCGAGGGGCTGACAGGACCAGGAGAAAGCCCAGAAGGGAAGAAGGCAGCCTGCAGCGACAGGCGATTTGGCTGAAACGATACTAGGATGGACAAGTAGGATGGTTGGAAATACTGTACGTTTCCGTTGGTGAAAAGACGGTATAGGAAAAAATGACCGTCGGGTCGGGTCAGGCCAGGTCAGGTCGGAAAAATGACAGTCAGAGTTGGCGGCCTGGCTATTGGATTTGGCAATGAATAAGGGACGGGATATAGGGGGCCCAGTATCAACAACCTCTCGGACAGCCGCGATAGACAAAGTTCGCGGTCGCCAGGCCCGTACACCAGAACGGAGTGGGCGCTTTGGAGTTGATGGCGACTCTATCGAATAGGATTGATTAAAGCAGATAGATGTTGATGTAGGAGCGACGGGATGGAGGAGAGTAGTTGAGTTGCACCCATCTACTTCCATACTACCTAAGGTCGATAGGTAAGGTATGGAACTTACAAGATGCCCGGACACTACTACCTTACCTTAGTAGGTACTTACTAAAGTGACAAGAACAGCCTGGGAATTTCAATGCCTCTCCACCGATGGATGGGATTTCTCCACTGGAAAAACCACGTCTCAATGAAACCCTTCAGGTCCCGTCCATCAGCCCTTTTTGGCAACTCGTTAGGTTTCCAATTCAGTGACATTCAAAAGTAGAAACGGGGCCGACACAACATAGCCGGCTCCTAGGTCTACTAGCTACATACATACATACATCATCCATCGATCCATACAACATCTCAGACTGTTGTTACGGTTGGGTTGCAGCGGCCAGAAGTCGCCAAGATGAAGCATTATAGTAGGTACTAACTTACCTAGCTCACTTCAATAATACGTATTGACCTAAGTACTAAGTTAGTGAGAGGGGACGGTGTTGGCAAACAACCATCAGAGAAACAAACCTATCTCAAGTTACTAATAGGGCAAGGTGATCAACTGTGTCCATTGTGTGGGTAAATTGCCAGAGAATCAATGTATCCGTGCATGTGTTGCTGTTGGCTCGTCTATTGACTTTCCGTCATGTGTGTTAGATCACCGAGAACTTCAGTTCAGTACCTCTTGACGTTTCGTCATTCCGACCGGAAGGTGTAACAGGTCGTTCTTTGACACACAACTTGTACAATAATAGAGCCCTTAACAGACCTCTCATAGGTAATCGACACTGGCTGATACAGGGTACGCACGATCCAGGAGGGGGAGGGGCCTTGCGAGTGGCTGGTCGCTCGTTCTCCCGTTCCCTTTGACTTGAAATGTCCAACGAATGAATTGACAGTATCGAATATCATGCAGCATGCAAGTGATGAGTGTACAAACAAGAGGCATTGTCCAGCCAGCGACTGCAGGCGACGGCTCTGTTTGCTCTGCGGACATCAACATCTTGTAGATCGATACGAAGAAACGATGCGCTCCTGTTTGTTTTACTCGCCCGCATAGGTGAGTCAGCAATGATCAGGTCAGATTAGTTCGTGAAGGTCCCGGATAACATCACCGAATCCGTACTAACACGTCCTTAACGAGTTGTGACTGTCGCACAACGCGCTCTCTGCTAAGTGACAGATAAGACAAGTCTTCCTGGTTGGGCCCCTCTACCCTCCAATCTTATTTTCGTCTTGTTCTTCGGATAGGGGCGTTAAGAAAACGTAGGATATGGATCCCAATAAGTGACAAAATTACTCAGACGAGTTTGAGAAATTTCAAGACGAACTTAGAAGCCTCTCTGACTCGTCATTTTCCGACCCTTACTCGCAGTCAGGTTTGGCTCAAATATTAGCCCGTGGGTGACGGTGCCATGCGAGCCCTGTCTCCCATGACTACGGCGACGATGTGCACGTCCATCATTTCTCCTCCATCCATCCCACCGCAACGCTATCTGCTGAGGGAGTGCATCCTCTTGACAGCCTCACAGCTATTTGCGTAGCTGTGGCTGGTTTTGCATTATCTCTGTGTGATATTGGGGTTGCATTCCGATAGTCTTTGAGTTTGATGGGAGGGTCTCTATGTGCATTTGTTAGGACATCGCAGGCCACCAACAGAGAAATACCACCAAGGTTGAGTTGAAATCACACAAACGGAACAGGCAGGCCAGGAAGAAAAGCACACAACAACAGCTCCATAGGAGCAAAAATGCACTCCACCATACGTCGCCTTGACACCACGTGGAGCCTGACCAAATTCATGGCTCCCTACACCGGGATACTGCCGCGGACCCGCCCGCTATTGGCGTGGATCTCGTAACTTTTGCTCTGGAAACGCAAGGGTCAAGAGAGGAAATTATGCATCATCTTTTAAAGTTCCAGGCGTTTTACAGTAAGATGCGAATACCGTTGGAAGCAAATGATGTATCGTCCCGATCCGTGCCGTCTGAGTTGAGTTGATACAGACCAGAACGGGTGGCTAGAGACTGAGCGTAACAAACAGTATGCCAGATCGCCAACGTATTGTTGCAACCACCCAATCTTTTGTAGGTATTGCAAAAACGGATGACAACCCCTCTAGCCCCTCACAAGACGATGGACTTCCCCTCCATCCTTTCCAACATTTGGTGGATTATCAACTGCTGGATCCGTTCGGGCGCCAGTGCCGTCCGACCGTTGCGGGGTATAACAGCATTACAGGACAAATAGGTTGCAGATCCGAGGAGGCCGGCGAGCTGAGAGGGGCTCGCTCAGTAGCGCATTGCACAAGTTTCCATTCTTTCCACAGCGAGATGAACCCCTTCTAGCTCGCGACTCGTCTGCCCAAAGCTGTCCGTCATGTTCATTCCTCTCGTAACAAGTTTTGCATTGTGGCTTGTCCCTGGCGTAGTGGATACGAGAATGAATCAATCCATGTTCTGTGCTGGTGAAAGGAGAATTCATGGCAGATCATAGAAGCTGAGTGTCAGGTGTGACGCCTACAAATTGCCAATGATCGCGCATGATTCTCCTGTCGATCTCGCCGACAAGATCAGTCATTCACCTGTAAAGGTATTGAAATGATGATGTTGTACACATGTGTAATTTTGGCCTCTTTTGTGGAACGTTCGCAAATCTGTGATCTTGTTTGCCTCCCTGCATTTGATTTGGTATTTGTTATCATAGGCCTTCATGTGCGCATACCGACCGACTTGTTCAGATTAACGAGCCCCTTATCAATCCCAACCTTAATTACGGCACAGCCGATGGTAGTCTAGCCAAGTCTCTCTCGCAGACGAAAAAATACTGGGACACTTGAGAAAACGGTGAAGCCTGCCTAGCTGGCCATGACTGAGGTGTTGCAGGTGTTCTTAATGGGTGGGATCGATAGGTGGATGAAGCAATGTTCCAGAGAAAAACATGGATGCCACGGACTGTTTGATAGATCAAATGAACCTTGGTAGCCGTGCACGGCGATGAGAGGTCGCTTATAAGTACTCCGTAGCCCAGTGAATAAATAGGTAACTGATGGTATAAAAAGGTTGATAAAATTAGACACCCCTAATTGTAGAGATTAGAGTGTTCCAGAGTCGTGGTGTAAGCTGCGAGCCGTGTCGATGTGATATCCAACACTATGTGCGAGTAGCTGTCAGACGCGCAGGCGCGTACAGTGCATATCAAGTAAGGCCATGCGTTCTGATACAGGGGTAATTGACGCGAATCCGACAGGAAGTCTCATCAACTTCCCCGTGTAGACCGTCTCCCGCTAGAATTTAACGCGCTTGACCGGGGAGCTTCACATCAAGTGGGGCGCGGGATGCAAGGCGTGCCCGCGACGACTGTGATCCCAGGCCTTGCGCCGCTGTGCTGGGAACGGATCCTCTCTTTGACAGGCCGTGGTGCTATGACGCTATGCCTGAATCGCGTTGGTTGAAGTCGAAGACAGTGCTGGGACGAAATGGCCAGGGCATTCTCCGTAAAGCACACAGAAGTTAGAACGAGGCGGACCTACAGGTCCCGAGGTAGGCGTGGTAGGAACTGTAATTATGCTGTATGTTAGGTCAACCATCCAGCTGAAGCATAGGACCAGAGGCTGCTGGTGAGTTTCTGGTAATGATGGAGCCACCTCAGCTTCCCCGCCTTATCCCCTCTTGGTCTGGATGATTTCATGATTTTTGCGATCACGTTTCCAAGATCTGACTGTTTTTGGCTGCTTGGCCGATGCGCAGCGGCTGAGAATTGGCCTTCCCATCTTTAGACTGGCCTGTTGCTGTGTCATCCTTGGTGGCCAACGATAATGCGTGTCTCGTGCCTCGTTTTTCGTCCCTCACGGTACCGGTACCATATCATCGATTGCCGTGCGGTCCTTGATTAGACAGTTCTGTCCCTACTCCTATTGGCTTCCATTCTCCGGCCTCGCTCCCCTGTTTCCTGTGTGTCTTTTGACAAGCCCCCCGGTTCCCCTTATCCCGTGGATAGTGTGCTAGTGACCTTGTACCGCCATTCTTTGAGGCGGACAGGACGGATTACGGAGTGAGTGGATAGCCGTTCCCTGTCGGTTCAGCAAGGTATCTCGACACCGACATTGACTCCGACTTTTTGTATCCGTCACCGACTCTATTACCGTCAAGTATACGATATATCGTTCTTGACCGACGGTTCAGTAAACGGAATCGTGCTTCTGAGTCTGCGTTAGGGCATGCATGAGGGAGCAAAAATACTTCTCCGTTGTGGATGTCTCCATTAAACGTCCGCTATCGTTTCCATGTGGATGTGTCCACTCAGGCTGACATAATGAATCGTTGGCGAGAAGAGAGAAGGTTTGGCGAAGCCAAGGCTTGCGCCTCTGCAGGAACCCAGGGAAAAGAGTGCACCCAGTGACGAGTTTATGCAAGTATATTTGCACGTCTGTCAAAGGTACAGTGTACCTCGACGATCTCGTGCTCTCACGCCTTGATGGGTCTGCTCCCTCTTTGATTAGCTTTGATTGCTCCGTGCCGATTATCGCAACTTTGCGTCCCGGCCGTAGTGTAGATAGTGCCTGGTCCAAAGAAAACAATCCAATCTTGTGTGTCTCTCTGTACAGCATTATTGTCTGTGCTGCTTTTTAATTGACGGATGGCGTTGGCTACTAGGTTCTCCTGACAGAATTTTCATTGTCGGTGCTCGCTCGCCTCGCCCAAAGCTGAGTTGCTTGCTTCTTGTTCATCCACAAAGGGTTTAGGGGCAAAACGAATGGCTGAACTGCCCCTCGTCGCCCCTCCACCGAATTGGGCCCCGCTATTGTATCAGTGGAGCTTGGTTCGGTAAGGTCAGGTTTGTGCTCACCTGGTCTGGTCTCCGGTCATGTTCGGTACGAGCTGCTCAGAGGCGGATGCCTGGACTCACAGGGGTGTGATGGGGGCTAACGAGCCTAGCACTACTGGCCGAACACTGGAAGCTGCTGCTGCATAGTGCTGCATTGGCTCTTTCAGTTGCTAAGAGCAAGGTACACACCTGGGCAGTTAGCACGTCCACGCCCACGATTGCCCGCCAAGGAAGGTCGACAAGACACTCCATGTACCTCTCTTGCGTGTGTTGTGCTGTCGGCCTTAGTTCGTCTATGCTTTTTGTGCTGTGCTGTGCTATGCTGTGCTGTGCTTCGCTGGCACGAATGCTCAATTTAGAGCCCAGTCACTCTCATCACTCACTCGCTCAATCAGTCCAGCCTCAGCCAGTAACTTCTCAGCCACCCCTCTCCCTCGCTCGCTCCTTCCATCTCTCCCTCCCGTCGTCTCTTCTGTTCTCATTCCCTCTTCTTGGTTTGCCATGGATGTTCCCCTCCTTCCCTCCCCACCCAGAAAATAAG
>NW_023501529.1:0-112293 GCF_013396195.1 Fusarium tjaetaba
TTAGACTATATTACCTAAGTCTTTTTGTCATTTAGGATCGAGGTTCTGTGTTTTCTTTCCTCCCCTAGCTAGGTAAGTTCGCATATCTAAGTTTAGGATACCTTTTGCGGGATTTATTCTGGCACCCTATATCGAGGCCTGATGTTCTCTGGCCCCGTCAGGGTAGTCTTCCAGGAAAGTCCAATTTAATATATGCATATGTCTCTCGAGGATGACATGCTGTTCCTCCCTGAACCATCGATAGCCCCTGCTCTTGGCAATTCAACATCATTGATCGACATGATGAATCGGGATCTCTAAAGCAAGGACCAAGGCTGACTGTATTTATCTTAGATCATCTAACAAGTTTCATATCATGCTTCGAGGCCAATGACTGCATTAGAATGTCAATTGTATCAAGCTACCTTAGTCGAGGGAGTTAGCTGTCTGCTGTCTCTCACACGTGACACATTAGCCAGCGGGGTCATCCACTCTCATCATGAGCAATTGTCAGCTTCACCAAACATCCAGCGATAACAGCCAACCACGTCGTCTGCCTATACTCACCCCTGTAGCCTTATCAACGCCCATGGCTACACGTATCAACGCCCCTAAAAAGGTCCGCCTGGCCTGTCGTCGCTGTCGGGTCCGTCGCATCAAGGTGAGAACCACTGCCTGCTTCCATCAACTCGACTCTTCAAGCTAAAGTGTTTCCTCCTTGGCTCTTGTTAGTGCGATGGTCAAGTACCCGCTTGCACCAACTGCGCAAAGTCTGGGCAGGTCTGCTTGGACGTGGACAGTCAGAACTCTGATGTTGTCATTCCCCGCAAGTGAGTACGCGTCAAAACATCGCAGAACATTGATTGACAACTAAGTTTCGTGTCTGCCGCCCGTGAAAGGATACAGTGGTTGGAAAATATCATTAAAGAACGTCTACCTGATGTAGACCTACGTTCTGGCCCCCAGGTTGATCCTTCTTCCGACCCCACGGCCTCCTCTCAGGATGATAGAGTCCCCGAGGAAGCGGACATCACAATATCATCAATTCCACCAGCAGAAGCAGTTTCACGCAAGCGGTCAGCAGAGACATCAGGACAGTCTGATCAAGACGAGTCCTTTCCGGAACGCGCTCATTCTGTCGCCGTCAACCTGGGCATGCTTTCTCTCAACATCGATTCACCACAAAAGCACTACCTTGGCTCAAGCTCAGGACTTCTCTTCACAAATCTCATTGGAGCATCCCCACCGAGTGTAGAGTCCACGCCTCAGGGCCCTCAAGGGGACAAGTATGCCGGGGAGCTCGAATGGAGTGATGATGCTGTTGCTCAAGACCAGAACAGGAAGTACCATCAAGAACTATACAATCTTCTGAAACAAGTAAGTCCATCACCTGTGGTGCGTTAATTTAATCTCTAATCATCGACAGGAGTTACCGTCAAAGCATAATGCACTCGTGTTGATGCACACATATATCCGTTGGATTCATCCTGACTTTCCCTTCCTGGAGCCCCTCTCTCTATTCAGTGCCGTCGAAGCCATATATTCCTCCCTTGATGGCATTCTGGAATGTGAAATTTCTTCCCATGGATGGCCCGCTAACATGCCGCCGTTCCGGTGGAACGGTAGAGTAGTAGCCCCGGGAACTTCCAATGAAGAAGGCGTCACCTTGTCAGCCGTCGCCTTTATTCTCTTCATGGTCTTCAATATCGGCGCTCTGGTCAAAGTGCGATCACGAAACTACGACTTTCCACCGCAACGCTTTTACCGCGCTGCCCTCCATTTCTCAAAAGAAGCTTTCGCTCATATTACTTTGTCCTCTATCCAATGTTTGATGATGTTAGTTATGCATGGTATGCTTACGCCAGCAGAGGTCAACTTGTGGACATTAGTGCATCTTGGGTTGGCCTATTGCGTCGAGACTGGTATACATCGGGAACAAAACCAGCCAAATCCAGACGACTTTGCTATGCTACAAATCAGACGATTCACTTTCTTTACGATCTACTCCCTGGATAGGTAATGTCGCACAAGTTCGGGTATCTGAGATTCTACTGACTATGCCAGGTCCATCTCATCAATACAGGGAAGGCCACTTGGCTTTCGGGACGAAACGTTCGATGTAAAGATCCCAGAAGTGTTATCAAATCCAGACGAGGGTATGCAGGGACCACTTCCACCGTCATTCGTAACAGCAGTAACCCATTATTCGTCATATCACTTCAAAATGGACCGTATCGTGTCCGACATAAAGCTTCACCTGTATCACCTGCCTGGCGATTCTAGCTTTTTCCCATGGCCAGACAATCCCACAGAACAACAGGCAAGAATTCAGCAGACTTTGCAAAATTGGTGGCATGAGGTCTCCAGCGACGGATTTGAGTATCCCAGTCTTGATGGCCGGCAACGGGAGGTCTGGAAAATAAAACTCGGACTGAATTACCACACGACGATGGTGTTACTCTTCCAACCATCCCAAGTCATTCGGCAACCAGCTTCAGAGGCGCTGCAGGCTTGCTTCGACAGCGCAGCTGGTATTTTAGACGGGTATCAACGACTTCACGATCTTCATGGCCTTCATTTCGGATGGCGGGCCGTGCAGAACATATTTGCAGCTGGTGCGACACTGATCTACTCGTTCTGGACATCTCAGGCTGTTCGAGAGAAGGCATCACCAGAGACAATGTCAAAGAGTTTGCGAAGCTGCTCTAGTCTGCTGACAATTGGAGGCGAGTGGTGGCCATCCGCAAGAAATGGCCAAGCCAGCTTTGGGTCAGTCGCTGATTTGACCATGAAGAGGCTCTATATGGCAGATGCGTCCAACAAAGCTCCGCGTCTATCCCTACAACACGCGGCCTCTAGTAGACCAAGACATGGGGCCGGTATCGATCCCCCCGGAACTCACCACCAGCCTCAATTATCAGACGACACTGGTCAATCGGTAGTGATTGACAGTGACACAAATGCAGCGTGGCAAAATCTAGACTTGGATGTCGGAGGTAATCCCGACCAATTGGACTGGACAGCAATTGAGGGCGGATTCGATCCAGAAATTGAGATGTTCCTGGAGGACTTCAACAGATCCGATTTCACTTGGAGCTTTCCATTAAACGACAACCAAGATCTGGACCTCTTCGGACCCGATCTTAACCCTGGATTCTGAGCTCGGGGTTTCTGGATGGTGGGGAACGGAGCAGTCCGTCAGCGGGGAGAAATGGAGTGCGGACTACTCCAACCACGGTTCCTCGGCTACGGGATCAAGAGTCGCAGATCGGGTTTGTGCGATAACAAATAAAAACATGATGATGAACATGCAATGGCAAAACAATTGTCTTGCAGCAATTGCTATGCATATTCTGCAATTGTCGCAAATATGGCGTTGACAGCAACATTCAGCCTGCGACGGTTTTGTTCCGTACGACAGAGGCCATTAACACAGGCGCGACGATGCTTAGCGACTCATTCATCTCATGTCGCATTGAGCCCTCTTGAACCTGTTTGTGGCCTATACCATCTCCTGAGACAAATTTTTAATTGTGTCGCAGTACAATGCCCTCGATTACACCTCCCGCCTCGAGTCTCTCCGCCGCGTCCAAGGCGCTAATAAGCGACCCTTGACGCTCTCCGAAAAACTCCTCTACAGTCACTTAATCCACGACAACGAGGACTGGATCCTCGACCAAATAGAGCGAGGAAAGACAATTCTCCGCCTACGACCCGATCGCGTCGCTTGCCACGATGCGACAGCGACAATGGCCCTGCTACAATTTATTAGCGCTGGTCTGCCCAGAGTTCAAGTGCCAACGTCAGTGCATAGCGATCATCTCATTGTCGCAGAATACGGATCCGAAAAAGACCTTGACCGCGCTGCGAGTGATCATCGCGAAGTTTACGCCTTTCTAAGCAGTGCGGCGAAGAAATATGGTATTGGGTATTGGAAACCTGGTGCGGGTATTATACACACTACTATCTTTGAGAACTACGCTTTTCCGGGTGGTTTGTTCATTGGTACAGACTCACATACCCCCAACGCTGGCGGAATGGGTGTTCTGGGTATCGGAGTTGGCGGTTCTGATGCTGTAGACGCTATGGCTGGAATGCCATGGGAACTTGTCTGCCCCAAGGTCTTGGGTGTTCGTCTAACAGGAAAATTGTCGGGATGGGCTTCGTCCAAGGACATCATCTGCAAACTTGCAGGAATATTGACCGTGTCCGGCGGAAAGGGCAAGGTCATCGAGTTCTTTGGTCCAGGCGCTGAGACATTGGGAGCCACGGCCATGGCTACTGTTTGTAACATGTCAGCTGAGGTCGGATCAACCTCGTGTATCTTCCCCTACTCACAAGCCATGGCACGGTATCTCACAGCTACTAAGCGAGGAGACATCGCTCGCTACGCTGACGGTTTCACTGAGACATTGCTTACCGCCGACCGTGGCAGTGAGGACTACTATGACGAGGTCATTGAGATTGACCTCTCAACGCTTGAACCTCACATCAACGGCCCCTTCACTCCAGACCTCTCGCATCCCTTGTCCCAGTTCAAGATACGAGTTCAAGAGAGCTCCTGGCCCTCCAAGATCAGTCATAGTATGGTTGGCAGCTGCACGAATAGCTCCTATGAGGATCTCGAGAAGGTCTACGACTTGGTCCAGCAGGCCAAAAAGGCAGGCATCGATCGGCCCAGGACACCCTTCATGGTCAGCCCCGGTAGTGAACAGATTCGTGCAACTGCAGAGGAGAGCGGCATCTTGCCAAGTCTGAGAGAGGCTGGAGCTGTCGTTCTCAGCAATTCTTGCGGACCCTGCGTTGGGCAATGGGACAGGAAGGATGTTGATGTTGCTGGAGCTGAGAACAACTCAGTCATTTCTAGCTTCAATCGCAACTTCACTGGTCGCCATGATGGAAACCCCGCTACGCATTCTTTCGTCACATCGCCCGAGATCGCGACCGCTTTTGCTTACGCTGGTGATCTATCCTTCAATCCCATGCACGACGCCATTCCCATTGACGAGTTCGGTGCCTCTCAATTCCGATTTACCCCTCCCGTCGCCAACGAACTTCCAGAAAGCTTTGTCGCTGGCAGTGATCTCTTCCAGCCACCTGTACTAGAAGATACGTCTGATTACAAAGTTGCCATTGATGAAGGCAGCGGTCGCCTAGAGCTTCTAACGCCCTTCGAGCCGTGGAAGCCAGGCCAGGCAGAAAACATGGAAGTCCTCATCAAAGTCTCTGGAAAGTGTACCACAGATCATATATCCCCTGCAGGACCATGGTACAACTATCGCGGCCATCTGTCTAACATCAGTCATAACATGCTCCTCGGCGCAACGAACGGATTCCTCCCCGATGCTAGTTCACTATCTATGACTGGCAAGACACGAGATCCTACAGACGGCACCATCAAATTAGTCCACAAAGCAGCACGAACAATGAAGAACGCAGGTATCAGATGGTGCATCATTGGTGATAGCAACTACGGCGAAGGCAGTTCCCGGGAACATGCTGCACTAGAGCCTAGGTTCTTGGGTGGCGTCGCAGTCATCGCAAAGAGCTTTGCCCGCATTCATGAGACGAATTTGAAGAAGCAGGGAATGTTTCCGTTGACGTTTGCGGACCCACTGGACTATGATAAGATACAGGAGGGTGATGTTATAAGCTTACTAGAAGTTGATGGGGATACGCTTCAGCCGGAGAAGCAGGTTACGATGAAGGTGGTGAATAAGGATGGGACTGAATGGACGGCGCAGTTAAATCACTCGTACCATGCTCACCAGCTTGCGTGGCTACGGGCTGGAAGCGCGCTGAATCATGTCAAGAAGACGATCTTAGGTAGCGCAGCGTGAGGTTTGCATCATGAACTAGGGTCTGGTGGTTCAGGCGTTGGCGTTGATCATGTATTTACTCAAGGCTGTTGGTGATAGGCATAAATAGGCCGATACTGCAACTTTAATGACGAAAACTTGAATTACTAATTTTACTCTCGTTTTGACCTCCACGGAGATTTCAAGCTGTCTAGGGGAGGAAAGAAAACTTAGGACTTTGACCCTAAGTGATGAAAATATTAGGTAAATCTAGCCTAAGCTTAGGGTACTCTTTGCTAAGTTTATTTTAATACCTTATATCGAGGTTCGGTGTTTTCTTGCCCCCTCAGGGCTGTCCATGCGATGTGGAGAAAAATCAAGTAACGTAATCGCCATGATCTTACCAATCGCTGTGGACTAGGCCCACTGATGGCTGTTCATAACGTTACCAACCGTATAGCCTTCGATACACTGGGAACCTTATTTATTGTGGTGATCCTTAAATGGGACAACATCTCCCAAGAACTTCTACTCGCATATTACCAGCCAGTGTCTCACAACAGCCAAAGCCATACACAGCATAATCTGGTCTCAATCGCACAAGATGAATTGGCAAGAAGTAGCCAAAGCATCTCAAGCCAAAGTGCTTAATTCGATCCCTAACCGCTGGCGAATAGATATCAATCAGTACAAAGACCTCAAAGATGTCACCAATGTGCCGTACATCTGTGGCCTGCTCACTGAAGAGCAGCTCAGAATCACGGAGCTCACAGTCACGGAAATAGTCAAGAAACTTGAGGCTCACGAGCTTAAAGCAGTGCAGGTCTTGGAAGCATTTGCTGGACGCGCTGCTATCGCGCATCAACTTGTCAGTAATCTAACTACACGATGGTAATTGTCTAATGGCAGTAGGTCAATTGCCTGGCCGAATGGTTCTATGAAGAAGGCCTGGCTCATGCAAGAGAGCTTGATGAAGCGCTAGAGAAGGGTGGTCAACTGAAAGGTTTACTGCATGGTCTTCCCATCGCTCTCAAAGTAAGCCCTCTGCCAGCCATGCTCCCTCACCCAGCTCACTCTCGGCACTAGGATATTCATTGCATTGCAGGCCATGCTTCAACTATGGCCTTCGTCTCAGGCAGGAACAACATCGTCAGCCAGGATTCCGCGGTCGTAGCTGCTCTGCGTGCTCAAGGCGCCATATTCTTCTGCAAGACCACTATGCCTCAATCGGCCATGGCAATCGAGACGGTCAGCAACCTCTGGGGTCGCACTTTGAACCCGTACAATCGAGACCTAAATGCCGGAGGTAGTTCTGGAGGCGATGCTGTCCTGGTAGCTATGAAGGGTACACCTCTCACGCCCTCGACTGATCTCGGTGGATCGATTCGTGTACCAGCTGCTTTCAACGGGCTGTATGCTCTCAAACCAACGGCTGCACGTGTCCCAAAAGGTGGGATGCCAGATCTTGGACAAAATCTGATTCAAGTTTCTTTTGGACCTATTGGCCACTCCATTGAGGATATAGAGTTACTGACTCGAGTCATCAATGCCCATCCTTACAATAGATTTGATGTGACTAGCGTGCCTGTTCCCTGGAGGGCGATCAATTCTCCAGAGGGGAAGCTGAAGATCGGGCTACTGAAATGGGATGGCGTCGTAATGCCTCACCCACCAATTCTTCGAGCACTGGAGCACATCAAGCAACTGTTGATAGAAGCTGGTCACAAGGGTATGTTCAGACTCGCTGTGAACTGTGGACTCCAAAGCTAACTTTTGTCTCAAGTCATTGACTTTGAGCCGCCGTTCGACTGCTGGCAAGCTTTGAGGACTACCGTAAGTACCCCTAATCTAACTTGGTACAATGACTAACGGAAACCAAGTTCGACATTTACTACCAAGGCGGAGCTGATACTGCCGTCGCCGCACTTGAAGAATCTGGTGAACCCATGATCCCAGCATTTGCCGACCTGCTCAAGGTCTTTAATGTTCGAAAGCTTCCCGCTTCGGAGATTCTACAGGTAAGTCGAGATACAAAATAATCACTTCTGGTCTGACTATTGGTAGTTGAGTGGCAAGGTACGAGACTACAAAGAGCAGTTCCTAGCAGCATGGGATAAAACAGCCAACGATGGGCGTTCAATGGACGCCTTGATATGCCCTCCGGCACCTGGCGTGGGCTATCCTCATGACTTCAATACATACTGGGGATACACCTCGCTCTTCAATCTGATCGACTATCCTGCTGCGATATTGCCGATGCCAGGACTCAAGGTCAACGCGGAGCAGGATCCTCTTGATTCGGAATACGTACCATTGGGCACGAATCCCTACGATAAACCCAACCACGAGATTTGTACGCATGACCCTTATGATCATACCCATCCGGATTCTAACTGTGCAATGTGTGTAGACGATCCTCACCTTTTTGAGAACCAAGCAATATGCATACAAGTGGTCGGCCGTCCTTTCGAAGATGAAGAGCTCATTCGAGTATCGGCAACTCTTGATGCATTATTTCATGGTCTATAGAAGCAACTCTAGGTCTAAGCTCAAAGACATATTATCATCAGTTATTGTCATCGGCTTGATTAATCATCTCTAGTGAATGGAAAAGCTTATAGTAAAGAGTGGAAATAACCTTATGATTTCTATCGCATTATATCCTATTATGATGACCTTATAAACCAGTCGCCTATTTATAGCCTTACTATGGTTTCGGTCACTTTCTCTTCTCCCGCTGCTCTTCAAAATACCCATCTCGATATCGTACATCTTCAAGCACGGTCAAAACCACCGTTTGCGCGGATCCTGTTCAGAAACTTGAGAACAGCCGGCGTGACCTCCTCAGGCCTCTCCATCATAGGCGCATGTCCAACACCCTTGACAGCAACCACTTCACCGTCCTTAAAGTTCGAGGCGACCCAGCGAGCTTCCTCAATAGGGTCAGTCCAGTCAGGATCGGCATCTCCATAGACAGCTAGTACCGGAGCCTTGACCTTGCTGATGTACGGTGCAACAACGGCGTGGTCGGTAGATAGTGTAGCGTGGAATGCCTTCCAGCGACCAGGGCCTGTCAACATCGCGATGGATCTGTCAACTCGTTCTTGAATCTTATCGCCAAGACCGGGCCAGAGCTTAGGGGCGTATGACTTCCAGATCATAGGGCCGGTGGGTTGGCGCATAGAAAGGCGGAAGAGACTGGCAACGAGCTTGCCAGTTCCAGGCCGAAGGAAGGCTCCGAAGAGGACAAGGCCAGCGACCTTTTCGGGATGGCTTCCAGCAGCGATTGTAGCCGCAGCACCAGATAGAGAAGCCCCGGCTAACACAGCAGGTCCTCCGCCGTAAGCGTCAATCAAGGTGATGAGATCGTCGGCAGTGGCTTCATCACCATAACGATTGAAAGTAGTACTACTGTCGCCATGACCTCGGAGATCAACCATAGCGACTCTGTAGCCAGATCTGCGAAGCTCTGTAGCTAAAGCGTCGTATGCGTCGCGGAAATCTCCCATTCCTGGGGAGCAGATGACAAGAGGCCCTTCGCCAGCGATATCAACGGCGAGCTTACCACCATCTGTTTCAATAAATGTGACCGGCATTGTGAATGTGATTGGTGAGTTATGTCGTAAGTGTAAATAGAGAATAATTATTGAGTGCTGCGAACTTCAGCCTGCAAGTGTTGAATTGATGTATTTATGAGACTGTTGATGATGAATGTTTCCAGCCATAAGCAGAATAACACAACATATATATAGTCAGACTCAGATTCTTTTCATAAATGCTTATGATTACTCCCGTGCCTCTACGCTGCATTCTCGGGTCCGTAGGGCGAGCTTCAACCGACAACTGGGTTAGACGAGACGTTGATTGGCTCGCACAAATGCACGAGAAAATGCCGAGACACACGCGAGATCAAGGATTTGACTGGGGCAGCTTTCACTCTGTATGATTGGCTATATCAACTGTCATTCCTCGGTCCTTCTATCTTCCGCTTCGGTAATCTTTTGTTGATATGATAAGATAAAGTTCATTCTTATCTTATCTATCTCTCGTGCAGGGTAGTGCATGACATTGTTTTTTTATCCTTAATGCTCTGAGACTTCTCGATGGCAACAGCTCTGCAGTAGAGCTCTTTCTATAATAGCTTACAAAGGGTCATGCAAGGTTATGTTGCTTTATAATTTTTGTTGGAGTTTAGCCGTTTCAAGGGTTTTCTCAAATAACTCCCAAATCGTCATCCTTCAACTCTCAAAATGAATCAAGAGCGTGTGAAACTGCGCTCACACGTCGGCTCAATTTCGAGAGGGTATCAATCATGAAGTCTTCTTTAGTACGGGAGTATATGTTTATTAGTATATGTATCAACTAAGCTCAGTTCTCAGGAAGTTTCAATCCCACCAAGCTCTCACAAGCATCAACAACCCGTTCCTGCAGCTCAACCTCACTACACTGGGGAGTCGGCTCTGCTAGCTTCCTCTTCGGCTCGAAATATCTACCCGTCAAGCTCTGATCATAGTCTCCCTCAGCCAACATGACATATGTATCAACTCCGTCCTCCATCTTATCTGGTCCATCTTCACCGCCGAGCTTCGTCGCAACCCATCCGGGATGAACAGACATGACTGATGTGTTCTTGCAACGCCTGGCGACTGCGTTTGCCAGCAACATGACATGAAGTTTTGAGTCGCAGTATGCAGGGAAGTCTTTGAACTGAGACTCGCCTCGCTCAAGCCAGAAAATATCCTTCACGCTTGTATCGGCTTGAGCATGGAGCATAGACGCGATGTAGATGAGTCTCTTGGGAGGTGTCAACAGACAAGTGAGAACATAAGGTGCAAGGACATTGACGGCAGTCTGAGCTGGGATGCCAGTGTCGGGAGTCTTGCGGAATGGTCCAGCCATCAAGCCAGCATTATGAATAATGGCATCAAAGGTTCCGACTGCATTGACTTCCTCGGCGAGCCTTTTTGTCTCTGACACGAGTGTCAAATCTGCTACAAAAGCACCAGCTGCACCAGGGCATTTTGCTTTGGCCTCTGCTGCGCGTTGAGCGTTGCGCGCATGAAGGTAAACGGTGTGATTGCGCTTGACGAGTTGACGCGCTGCTTCGAGGCCCAGGCCATCTGCGGAACCAGTAATGAGAATACGAGCCATTTTTTAAAGTAAATCAAAACTGAATTTAGTTGTTAAGCAAAACGTTCGAGGGTACTGTTGCCAATTTGTAACTTCAATGAGAATACGAGAAAATTCTTCGAAACTTGGCACCACGTCAACTGCCGGCTTTCAATTATCCAAATTGGCTCCTAGCGTCCCGCATTGACGTGTAACCTCGGCGATGCTAAACTCGTTTCAGTTGACGATTTCCGCTCGAGCTGTGGATAGCGGATATACCGGACTTTGAACGCTGCCGGGAATGGGTCTGGCGGATGAAACCCAACGCCGAGATGCGGCTATGGGTCTGCCGGGTCATTTTGCTCACCGAGATATATAGATAAGGGACTCGTCTCCAAGATTGCCTTGAGGTGCATTGATAATGATTGAAGGATCTTGATATAATGTATGAGTACAATCTAATCGGTCTTCTAATTGGTTCCATCTATCGCCTCTTCTACAGCTTCACCTGAGTCCCCTTCCGATGGTCTACCAACTGCCTCAGCACCAACGCCGATTTCTTCGGCGTCCGCTCTAACGTCTCGTAATCCGTAAACGTCACACCAAACCTCGGTCCATATCCATCAGACCACTCAAGATTATCCATCAACGACCATGCGAAATATCCCTCAATGACAGATCCATCTTCACCAACTGACCTGCCAATAGCGTCAAGGTGATCTTCAAAGTACTTAATCCTATACTCATCCTGCACAGACTCCTCACGCGTCATCTTATCCTCCCCGGGGCAAGGACACCCGTTCTCTGTGATGATGATAGGTTTCCCGTAGAGACGATATACACGCGTGAGATGTTTGCGGAAGAGGTCGGGGCAGGATCGGAGCCAGTGAAGACCACTTTCTAAACCGACAGGCTCACCAGCCTTGTTGGTTTGGAGCTCATCCAGATTGCCGATGTAATCTGTGTCTGGTGCTGGGGAGGACTTGTGACGCGCGAATTGGGAGGTGTAGTAGTTCATGCCGTAGAAGTCACTCTCTGCTGAGCGAAGAAGTTTGAGTTCTTCGGATGTGAACTGTGGGAGGCGGTCTTTGAGCTGATCGCGCATGCACTTTGGGTAGTCTTGTCCCAAGCTTCACAAAGTCAGCGTCTACAGTACGCGGTTCATGGAAGGTTGGCATGACTCACAAGATGGGGTTGGCAAACCACCCGATATGGAACTGCATTCGTCGCTCGGCAGCTTCACTGTCTCGTGGGTCGCTGCTATCCCATGGCTCATAGTAATCTCCGTTTAGTGAGATTCCTATTTGGCCTTCCTGTGATGCACGGAAGTCCTGGTCATAAGCTGCAACAGCACGAGCGTGGCTCATGATGAGAGCCTTCCCGACGATCCATGGTTCCGTTGAAGTGTCGCCTTCAGTGGACTGAGGATTGATGCTGCTTCGTCCTGGAGCATTTCCTCCAGTTGCATAACCCTAGAACGTATCGTTAGCAATTGACTGCTATCTTCTCGAAAAAATAACTTACGAATATTGAGACGATCCAGGGTTCATTGAGTGTAATCCAGCGTTTCACTCGATCACCAAACCTCTCGTAACAAAGCCTCGCATATCTCTCGAAATCCTTTTGAGACTCTTCAACATCTAGCCACCCACCGTATCTCTCATGCAACGCCTGCGGTAAGTCCCAATGGTAAAGAGTGACCCATGGCGTGATACCTCTCTTCAAGCACCCATCAATGACCATATCATAGAAAGCGATACCAGCTTCATTAACAGGATCATCCCGCCCACCAAGAGGAATGACACGAGACCACGAAATCGAAAAGCGATACATATCAGAACCATACCGCTTCAAAAGATCGAGGTCTTCTTCAAGGCGGTGATAGTGATCACAGGCAACATCGCCGTTTGCACCTTTTGTTCGCGTCGGTTCAAGATGGCAAAAGACATCCCAGATTGAGGGACCGCGACCATCTTCAGCGACGGCACCTTCAATCTGGTAAGACGCCGTAGCGAAACCAAGTTTGAAGTCCTTAGGAAGAGAAGGCATTGTCGTCTGTAGAGTCAACACAAAAGTCTAGTGACCAAAATAAGTTACATACTTCGGCATTCTTTATACCGTGGAATTACGGGCCGATAAGATAAATACCCAACTCGTCGTAATTGTCGATCGCGGTGAAATTCATTTGATCCACTGGGTAGTTTCCCCGACGGTGAGGGGTTTCTTCGAATAGCGCGATGTGCTATTTCGCCGTTTTCCCGTAGCTTCATTGAGCAGACCATTCCCCACGGGGAAGTTTGGAGACTAGGTCAAAATGGGGATTTTTCGCTGTAACCTTGGTTCATGGCATGTTTCTGGACCGAGTCTTTCTCTCTTCTTCAGTGTTGCATTGTGTGTATATAAGTATGCTAGAGATCGCCGAGCTTTATTACAAGACTGTAAACACCATCACCAGTCACTCTTGACGACTCTTTTTACCTTGTTTCAGTTTCACGGCAGCAACGTCAACATGGCTCCGAAAGCGGCGCACGCGACTGAAGATATTCAGTCACCTATTGACCTCACCACCGTTCCGCCGTTTTGGAAGCGCAAGAATGGCATTCTTTTATACTTTCTGCTTACGTCCTCACTGTTTGCCAGTATGGCTCTTGGCATTGATGGGTAAGTGCACCTTCAACCTGGTACTCGGTGCGCATACTGACTCATCGTGAAGCTCTATGACCAACGCCCTTCAAACCCTCGAGAGCTGGCAAGACCGCTTCGGACATCCTACTGGTTCCAAACTTGGCTTTTTCGGTGCTTCCAACGCCATTGGAGGTGTCATACCGTTCATCTTCCTCGGTTGGATTAGTGATGTCGCTGGTCGTCGCGTCCCAACTGCGATGGGATCTATCGTCATTATTGCCGGTGTCATGGTTCAACTCTTTGCGACCTCGCTCAATATGTTCATTGGTGGCAAGATCGTTCTGGGAATTGGCTCCTCGCTCATCCAGATGGGTGCTCCGGTCTTGGTCACCGAGCTCTCACACCCCAAGGAGCGTGTGCAGATCACGACGCTTTACAACACAAACATTGTGCTGGGTTATGTCATTGGTGCATGGGCGACATACGGGTGCTTTCGCATCCCCAATCAGTGGTCTTGGAAGCTTCCTACTCTTGTTCAAGTCATTCCATCGGCATATCAACTCATCCTCATCTTTTTCTGCCCCGAGTCACCTCGTTGGCTGATCGCAAAGGGCAAGGTTGAAAAGGCTCGAGAGATTCTGATCAAGTACCACGGTGAAGGTGATTCCGACAGCGAACTGGTCAAGTTCGAATGCGCCGAGATTCAGCAAGTCATTGCTGAGGAGGCCGAGCAGAACATGACCTGGAAGGAATTCTTCTCATCCATTCCTAACCTCAAGCGCATTTCGCTTTGCTTCGCTACTGCGCTTTTCAGTCAGAGTTCGGGCAACCTCCTTGTCTCGAACTATCTGACCCAGATCCTCAAGGATACAGGCATTGAGGCGGAGAAGGACATCACTCTTGTCAACGGCATGGTTACTCTCTGGCAGTACATCGTCGCTATCACCATGACGCTTCTTGTTGACAAGTTCAAGCGCCGCACCTTCTTCCTCGTTGGCTCCGGTGGTGTCCTTGTCACGTTCATCATGTGGACAATTGCCGCTAAGCAGTACCTGGAGGGATCACTGGCTGGCGGCCGAGTCGTACTGGCTTGCATCTTCCTCTTCCAAGGCTTTTACACTTTCGGATGGACAAATCTGGTCGTTACTTATCCTCTTGAGATTGTCACCTATCAGATGCGAGCCAAGACTTGGGCATTCGTGCTTCTCACCATTCAAGTCGCTTCGATCTTCGGCGGCTATGTCAACCCAATTGGTCTGGAGGCTATTGGATGGAAGTTCTACATCTACTACTGTGTCTGGGTCGCCATCATCTTCTTGGTTGTCTACTTCTTCTTTGTCGAGACATCTGGACCTACGCTGGAGGAGCTCACGTATCTGTTTGAGGGTAAGGATGCGAAGCAGGAGATGGTCAAGGAGATTGAAGTCAAGAAGGAGGAGCACGATTTCATTCACGAGAAGGGAGTCTAAAGAGTCGTATGTGGACAGCAGATATGTGATAGTATTATTGCAAAGATTTAGTGTATCAATGAAGAAGTATTTCGCAATGCATCGGAGGCCTTGGAGTCCAGTCTCGTGAGCAGATCAAGGAGAACGGCAAAGTCGCTACGCGCTCTAGCAGCGATAGGTGAAGATCCATTCCTGTGAATGATTTCCAGAAGACTCGCACCAGTGAGTCGTATCTTCTCGACCTTGGTAGAAACACCTCGTTAGCTTCATTAACTACGTGGTGTATTAGTGGACTCACATAGGGCTCGCCGTTGACTTGGAGTGACCAAAACGGAGCTTCTTGGATCACCCTCAGCATATCTCTCGCGATCTCCGTCTTGCGCAAGTCCGAGTGCCCAATCTCCGATTTATAGTATGGAAGATTCTCCAACTTCTGCGTTATCACCATTCTTAGACAATGGATGGAGACTTGAAGATTAGCGCATTGAATCAGGAATTGTTTGGTGGTTTCCCTAGACTCATCGGCCAATGCAGCGAACGTGTACGACTGAAGATATGGTGGTAGATCATCTAGACATGTGATGAAACGGACATAAAGAGCGTCCAGCCGATCCTTTTCTTGCGCGCTGATCAGCGGCTGAAGATTCGACATGCTTAGGTCCTGTTGGTTTCGGTCATGCATTAGTCTCAGCTCCAGCAGCAGATCGGATGCATTCTGCCAGAGTCGTAGATTGGCGTTAAAACCTTCGATGCAAGTTATCCGCACGACATCAGAGTTTGTTACGAGATTGCCAGGCGAGAGAACAGGCGCTTCATCTTCAATGCCAGAAGGATACGACGTGGTTATTCCCGACTCGAATGAGAATTTGTGGATCGTGATGGGTCGGTTGTTCAGTATCGCAGCTGATTTATCGCCCATGTACACGATCCAGAAAGCTCGACGTCGCAATTCAGCTTCAATTGGCTGCAAACCCTCTAGCGAAGTTTCGAGGTTCAATTGCATAACCTGCGCAAGTCGCGTGGCTTCACCAAAGATGTGCCACGAGTACTTGGGCTTTCCCGCTGCATGCAAACAATTTGAGTGAAAATATCGAATTGTGATTGAGTTCGCATTGGGATTCTCCAGCTCCGCCTCAAGGTATTGATTCAAGCATGATCTCGAAGCATTGAGGAAGATATCGGCCACTGATTGACCCTCTGGGAATAAATCCTTCGGCAATAAGAACGCCGCCTCAGCACAAACAGCTGTGATGAGCGTAAACGTCGTCTCTGGCCAAAGCTCCAAAACCCCCGTACTAAAATTCTCAGAAGGGTACTGCCCGAAATACGAAAGCGAGTCCCTCAAACTGGGCTCATGAACCAGCGGCGTAAGCGGGTAGAGGTACTCAAAGAAGAGATCAAAGCAACGCGTAACAAACTGCTGCAGATCATTCGTAATGAACGCTAGCGCTCGTGATAAATTCTGCCAGCGCTGGTGACTCGTTACATCTCCACCGCTGACGAGCAAAGGCGGCGAGAGTCCGAGATCGACGGGATTGGTTTCCCATTGGGGAGGCGGTAATTCCGCTGTGGAACTGGCTGATTTTCTGGAGCGGATTTTAGGGCCGCGACGGGCGAGGGGGAGGTTGAAGGTGCATTGTGTGCCTGACTCCCTGCAGCTGGTGCAACGCTCGCCTTCTGTAAAGTCGCACTAAAGAATCGGTCAGTCAGTGAATTCAGGGGAGTTTCGCCGATGGGAGAGAGAGAAGATCAGTACCTTTGCTTTTCGCCGACGACAGCGGTCACAGGCTCTGTTCTTTTGGACTGGTGTGTTTGTCCCCGGAGATTGAGGGGAATCTGGCGTGGGGCTCGTCATTGTGTGAGAGTAAAGAGGCAAAGAGTGGAAAGGATTGAGACGGGGAAATGCAGCGGTAAAATAGATTCTGTCATGAGGTGATTCTCCATTTCCCCGTGAAGATCTATTCCCCTTTTGATAGTGGTGAGCCGACAAGCGGGGTTGAGTCTGGGGAAAGAAACCTTGTTTCTGGGCTCAATACGTACCCAAGTCGGCATTGGTTCATCCAAGATCCTGGAAATGTTGTGCAAGTCTTCATTTCCCATTATATAAAGACAGCCTCGTCATCTTCTTTGCTTCTTTAACCAGCATCGAGACACCAATTGAGGTCAGAGACACTCATCATGAAGTCCTCGCTAAGCGCTGTTCTGGCTGCTTTAGCCTTGTCTTTACCACTAGCAACGGCCTCACCTCAGTACTCCAACCCCAAAGCTCCATCTTGTCGGTTCGGTCTAGAATGGTCGCAAAAAGACGTCCTTCAACACACTGACGACTTTATCTGGGACCTTCTTTACTGGGAAGGTAAATTCCATCAAAACGATATAGCCTACAATACTCAAAATGGCATGTCCTATGATGGAACCCAGCTTGATTGGAAGACTGGCAAGCGCACTAACAAGCATACGTTCAGTGCAGCCAGCAAAGAGGTCAGTCACGCTACGGTCTCGAATACCGGACACCTTTACTAAAGATATAATTTAGGCACTGCAAATTATGCTCTACGCCCAAGCTATCTCTGGGTCTAAAGAAGCTGCTCGTTTCTTGACCCCAGATAATCTCAAGGCCGCACCAGGCTTCGCTGCGTCAATCATGGAGACAAAGCTCAAGACTTACAGCCAATTCAACCAGACATATCCTGGTTTTGGCGGCTTTCTTCCTTGGATCAAGACCGACACCACGACCATCTCTCCCCAAGATGGTTGGGATGATCGTGTTCCTGGTCTGGACAATGGGTAAGGAACCTGACTTTCACTCCCTCATCTGTGCTAACAAACTGTGTTCAGGGAGCTCATTTGGGCCGTCTACGCCTGCATTGAAGCTCTGCAGAAGCAGCCCAACCCCAAGTTCCACAAGATCGCCGACGGCTGGCAGACTTGGTTTAACTACGTCGCTTCAACTGCCCCCGAAATCTTCTACATCGGCAAAGGAAAGGTCTGTGCTGTCACAGCAATTGGTGACCAGACACTCCCTATCAATGACAGGAAGCAATCGTACAAGTGCGAGTCAGAGACTTATCTCGATGACCCTTATGAGGGAGAGCTTTTGACTTACTTCTTCCAATTCTTCACTGATCTGTCCAAGAAGGATAAGCAGACGCTTTGGGAGTATAAGAGAGCTAAGCTGGAGAAGGCGGAGTATAACAAAGGTGGCGTTGGTCCCATCACTGTTCGCAAGGGCTTTTGGTTCTCTAGCCATGAGATCTGGAACCAGCTTGAGTTGCCATACCACGATGTCGATATTGTCAGGTGAGTGTCACCGGTTACATTAGAAAACCGTAAGCTGACCGTCTAGCCGCCTATTCAAAAACGGCGAACGTGCTCGTACTTGCAACTCTGTGGTCACCAAGACGCCGGGTCTCTACGCCTCAGTCAACAACTCTACCGACCCCAAGACTGATGAGATCATCGGCTACATCTCGCCCGCCGGTATCCCATCCATCGCCAGCCAGAAGGACCAAGAGCTCGATGTCATCACTCCCTATGGCGTCTTTCCCGTTGTTTTGTTCGACAAGGCAGTTGGGATGGCTTGGTGGAGAAACATGATCGTTGGAAAGAAGATGCAGAGTAAGTCTCGTAGCTATCAGATTAACGCATCGCTAACAGCAATACAATAGATCCTTATGGTAGCACAGAGTCCACTCGTGTCGACGGCAAGGGTGTCTCAGCACTTGTGACCTGGGATAGTAAGGTTACTACCGTACTCTCCCTCATGAATGGTGTTGTGGATCTTGTTCGCGAGCGAATGAAGTCTGATGGCATCTACAACGAGTTCCTAAAGATTACAGAGGCAAGTTCGCCAAGATACACTATTGATTTCTGTGCTAACAAGATATTTACAGCGCGAGCATTTTCGGGTGTTTGGTAATAAGCTCAAGGGCGAGGATATCGAGTTCTGTCTCCCCAAGAACAAGGTTCCCGACGCAGGGCTCAAGGACTTCACATCTTGTCAGAAGTAAATGTGACAGAATGCGACACATTGTATTGATAGGAGAAGTGTTTGAATAGATATGGAGATTACTATACAAGTGATCTGAAAGTAGACCTAGAGTGACCTCCAACGATCTTTTCCTCAGTCATGAACCTCGTTTAGAAGCTGAGCTTCTGACCTGCCTGTCCCGGAACCGTTGAAGCAACCTTTCCAGATCCCAGAAGCGTAAACTGATACGGAATCTTGCTTGAACTGAGTGTACCCTTTGGAGCAGTGTTTTGACTCTCACCACCAAGCACGACGTCTTCCGCGACAACATAACCGACCTCGGAGCTTGACTCGCTGAATATAGCCTTTTTCCCAACGTTGGTGAACACGGATGATTGGATGAGAGCCTGAGCGCCCATGCGGCTGTTGAGACCAGTGTCCATGGTATCATAGTACTGACTATAGATTGTTTAGTGACAGGCCGAAAAAGGAGTCATTTGGAAACGTACTTGAAGATATGGGCAGTGCCAAAGCGAAGAAGAGGGCCTCGGCTTCTGACGTTGTTGAAGTGGTTGTTTGCGTATGTAACACGTAAGGTGCCAACGTCCTCAGCTGCATTCTTGTCGGAGTGTCCTACGAGCGATCCCTTGGACTAATCAACAGTCAGCCTGACCTTCTTCGTATTCCTATATAAGAATGGGAATCACTAACATGGTCATGGAAGTAGGTATACGAGATGGTAACCCAGTCAGCAGCATGCGACAGATCAACTAGACCATCATAAAAGTCCTTATCATCACCTCTCACAGCATAGAGATCACAATGGTCAACCCAGACATTAGTGGACTTTTGGATGGTGATTGCGTCACCGTAGTCGGCTTCAACCTTGGAGATCTTCATGTTGCGGACAATCACGTTCTTCTGTCCATTGATAGTCAGGCCAATACCGGTGAGGGCTGGTTAACGCAGTTAGCACTACTCAAATAAAAGAATAGTATGTACTCACAGCTACCCGTCTTTCCGATGATAGACTTGTTCGAAGTAACTTGGACCTTGGCTGCGCCAGAGATACTGCCTTGCACTAAGATGACAGAAGGTCCGTCCGCTGCGGCTGCGGCGGTGAGCTCAGCGAGGGTCTTCACTGTGACCTGTGCTGCACTTCCGCCTCCAGTCGTCCTACACGTATCAGAATCATGATCGTGGAAGCTCTGAACCGATTGACTCACCCTCCATTCTGAGTGCAGTAGCCAATATTGCAAGGGTCATTGGCCGCAGCTCTGGCCTGGAGGCTGGCACCAGGAGCTGCAACAGCAAAGCTGGAGAAGAATAGAATATCAAGAAGCTTCATTTTAGAGAGGATCAATTGGTTCCCGGAGATGTTGTTGGATGAGGGAACTGCCAAGTTGAGGATAGACTTGGTCTTAAATACGACTTCACATCCACACAAACTCTCGTCGTGTTGATCTACAAGTTTTGGGCAGTACAATTACCCCCAATGTACACCTATTCTCTCTTCAAACCAACTATTACACGAGTCGTTACGTTTCAGCAACAGGATGTAGATATTTGGAAAAGCTCTGCTGATTGGTGGATCATGTCGACGAGATCTTCCGTCCGCAGATGCCTTCCCCCAAAGTCAATGCAAAACACTGACTACGTTCTGCATTTCCTGCAATAAGCCTGGAAAACAAAGCGACTCTTGTGGTATTTGATGAGTTGCTGGAGGAAGGGACAGTTACATCACTCGGAAGTCCTTCCTCCGCGTGCTGAATCGGGATCTCGATTGTGGGGTGATGGGGGTTTGACATAGCTTGGCGTAGGTGAAGGCTGATGATGAGGGTTGAGATTTAGAAGTTCAGAAACGTTGCAACTTCAGAACCGTTAGGTCTATTTGTGGTGGTTATCTTTCTGGAATTGTATCGCATTCGATAGTTGTTTGGACTCGTGGGTTCTCATCGAGGCATGTTGACTGGTTCGAGGCTGAGTTAACATCCATGTACTGGCATGTAAATATTCCAAGGCCAATGACGATAAATAATGCTTTGCATGGCACGTCCTCCCCGATTGCGTGTAAGAGCTTCGACAAGCCCGTCCTACGATGTGACTCCTCATCCTATTTATTGTTGAGTTCTTATCTAATCTTATCGATCTGGTTCCTGGCTGATAACCAGGTCTTGGTGTTGCAAGCTGGCTGGCAATCAGCTGGCACCTTGAACCGCCGAGATCAGTCCAGAATGCTGCCTAATCATGAGATTCGGCATTTTCACATGCCTTTAGGCTTCCATTCGACCATGCTCCCATCTGTCGATCATCGCACCAAACGACGCCTTCCAGCGTTCATCCGGGTGCATCAGCCGACCACTAACGCAGGTCACTCCCATCCATCACCTCAATCACCAGCACCTCTTATTGACCAATCCCCTCCCCTAGAGCCAAGCCCATAGTGCGCGACTTATCTATCAAGAGGGTGGGCTCGCGCTTATCGTTGATAGGCTTTCCCCGCAGCCAAGCTTAAGTCCCTTAGGATCTTTTGTTGGCGTGTAATCCCTGTCATGAACGCATCATCACCTTCCCAATTCGAGAATCTCCGAAGATAGTCGAATGCTTAAAAGGTTATTTAACTGGCCGATATACCACGTCTTGCTTCTGCACGTTTCTGGGTGGAACTTATCGATACTGATGCTTTTATCAACATATCACGTCGTGCCAATTACTCTCGCTGCTTGTGCTGCGCTTTTGAACATCCCAGCAGTTTTGGCAGCCATGGCGGACAGAAAGGTAAACAGAATATAATTTGCTGAGAGAACGTGTTTGCTGATGAGAAATTCTCCAGGCTATTATTTACGATTTCGAGAAGTTGGAGGATTATCAACAGAGAAATGAAACCGTCCTCGAGTGAGTAGAGATTCGCTATGAATAGGCCCCGAAGCTAATCACCATACTAGCATCGTCAAAAAGGACACTGGTGTCGATTTCTGGAGGCAGACACGAACCATTCCTCCCACTTCCTATCCTCCGTAAGTATAACAACCCTATTCTCTAAACCAGAACTGACGCGATTTGATGGCAGGCCGATGACTTTAGAGGCTATTGAGAAGCTGAAGGAAGTCAAGGGTGTTATTGTAAAAGATGCTCCTACTGAGGAACTGTAGCTTGTTGAGTCTTTTCTTATTTTGCTAAAAAGCTTTTGTCCGGCAGATTGGTAACTGTAGTCATACTTGTGCACAAATTGTATCCTGTTTGGTTTCGGTCTATATGTGTCTATGGGAGGGTCGACTCGACTACCTAGCTAGATGCTAAATTTATCTTCCCTTTCTCTTGTCATTTGAACATCGATTGTCTTACATCATTCTCCAAGTATTAAAAGCTGCTAACTTCCTAATTTGAACAACCCTTCTTACGCAGAAACTTGACCGATTAGGACTTTGGGCTACCAGCAAAGGTAGTACACGCACTTCATGTTCATCATACTTCGCCAATAGAACATTATCAAGTTGATGAGCCATTTTTTGTTGCTGCGCACGACTTGCGGACTGACATCAATGTAGGTAGATTGGGTAACATAACAGTTTTGGATTAGTTTTCGTACTGTTAAACATTTCACGCTGCTTCTATCGAAAGGAGTTTTCCATCAAATTTCATATTCAATTGAGCTATCTAGATTGCTGTTTTACGAGCAACCAGGACTAATATCCAACTGAAACCAACTCATATCTTCTTAACTCGTCGAAGCCTGTTTGAGAAACAGGTTCCGTATCCAACACTCAAGCTAGAGATTATCCAAGGAACATCTCAGCGATTCCAACGGGGCGTTCAAGCGTATTGGTCAATGAAAGAGCGGAGAGCACCAACGCTGGCATAGACACCAGCGTAGTTGGGTCGAGCACATCCGTTGCCCCAAGAGACAGCACCGATGAGAGTCTTGGAGCTGTCGACGATGGGACCGCCACTGTCACCCTGGCAAGAGTCCTTGCCGCCGGAAGAGACACCAGCACAGAACATCTGGTTGGTGATGGCGGAGGTGCCATACTGCTGTCGGCAGGTAGCACGAGAGACAATAGGGACAGTAACCTTCAGGAGGTTGACGGGAGTAGAGCTGCCGCCCTCAGAGGTAGCGCCCCTGGATGGAAGTTAGCATATGGTATCCTAGATGTCAGGGAGCGACTTACCAGCCAGCAACAGTGGCAGAAGATCCGGCGACGGGGTCAGAGCCGGAAGCAGCGAGGCTAGCATAGCCGATGGTTCCACTGGCGGGGATGGAAGTAGAGAGCTTGAGGATGGCAAGATCGTTGTTGTTTCCGCTGTAGCTAGGGTGAACTCTGACGGAGGAAAGCGACGAGGTAACACCACCAGAAGTGCGAGACTGTTCAGAGGTTAGTGATATTGCTCAAATCTCCGGAAGAGTAGATGGCTTACAAGACTGCCAGCACGGATCTGGAAACCGCTCTGAGCGTATCCGGAAACGCAGTGGGCAGCAGTCAAGACGGTGTTGGCGTTGAGGAGAGAACCTCCACACCAAGGGCCACCGTTGCGGCTGATGCTCACAATGAAGGGAAAGTCGCCGGCGCTGGCAGAAGTGCCACCAACGATGTTGGGGATCTCCTGAGGAGCGGCAGCAGCCAGGGGAGCAACAAGTGCAACGACGGAAGCGAACTTGACCATGGTGAAGAGATAGATATCCAAGAGATGAGAGTTGAAGAGTGAAGAGTGGTTGATGATAGACTACTTTGAATAGACCACCGTGATCCTTTTATATTCGAGAATCAAACATAGCTATGGTTGTTGTTGTGTCTTCTTACCTGCCTCTCTGGTTACTATCCCGCGATAAGCTTGCTTGGTAGTATCTTCGGAGTTTGCGAATAGGCGGACCTGCCTTTCTGGTGCTAAGCTCCGTTGTTCCGTAGTCTAGTTCGGCATTTAGAAGAAGCATTAACCTTATCATTCTCCCGTGAAAGTGATCGGCATATAAGGCCCTTGGCAGCAGGGGTCAGTATCCCGATGAGGAAAGTCGATAACTCTATCGCCAATAACACTGTGGATATGACGGATAAACAGGACGAAGAGTAAACACTGGACGAAAAAGAGCTTCAAGATGAATGTAATTATAAAGCTGGTAAAAGCAGTTGAAGAGCTGATGTACAGTATGTCTTTGATCGGCTTATCCCCCCCCAAGATCTACGATGAATGCCGAAGGATCATCGCGTCAGCATTCGTATAGACCAACCGGAGTTATTTAGCCCGAGGGAATCGCCAAGCATCAAAGCGCATCTGCACTACTACTCTGGGCGGGGTTCACTGCTATAATTCGGTCATGCGCCATCAATCACAATGGCCCAATATTCTGAAACTGGAAACCGTATAGAACTTTTGTAGCCACCACCACGCAATAGCAGCCCTGCGATAACGCACGCATCAACCTGCATGCGATACAACCTCTGTGGCCAAGTTCTGTCAGATGCACCTATGGCAGCGCTTATGCCAATACCTGTTGCATCCTATTCCATCGTGTACCTTCCAAACATAGCATCTTCCTCCGTCTTATCTTTTTTTTACTTGTCGATCCTACTAGGCCTTCTCGAATGTTGCGGGATATTCTCCCGCTGTGCTTTTGCCAGTTCAGCTTGTAGATCTTTGCGAATAGCTGCCCTGATCTAGAGCTGAGGTAGATCACTTTTGGAAGGTACTTTTGATTGGAGAGCGCGTAAATCAAGTTTCGAGAGGTGCTAGACGGACTTTGCATAGTTTGAAAGAGGAAGGACGTGAAGATGAGTGTAATTCATGATCTGATGCTCACCGTATCTTCAAAGGATCGCTATGTCGTGTCGGAAGTCTCCGCTGTTGAAGGGTTGTAAGAATTCGGCTCTATGATCAAAGTTCCTCCGAAGGGCTTTGTTGCGTGGCTCGCATATCGACTTTCTAAGATGGGGATAACTGAGATTTGAGGCCAGAGTCACGCGTATGCCTAGCAGACTGCTCATGGAGGGATATAATTCGTGTGATTGGCTTAGACGCCTTGTATTCGATAAAGCTTGAGCATCTTCAGTCAACACTGGGAGCCTGATGTGTGCGTTAAAAAAAGACGGACTCATTCCATATGGAACTGGTCAGATTTCATGACTAGACAGCATGGTTAATTGATAGGATCGAATGCGGAATGTAAATGCGATGCTTAGAGTTGTAGTGAGTAATCAATCGCTTGGAATTAACGCGGCTTTGCTGGAACCTTGTTTTAAAATAGCCACTTAATGTTACGTGACACAACGCCCATGCGCTGTGATGAGTTCACGAATCATGCAGAAGAATACTAAGCTTTCATTCACATGCTAAGCATTCAGCAGTATTGCCTTGAAGATTACAGTCAGCTGCGGTTTTCTCGACTGACTTGATTTACTACCTGGCATAATTATTATAAAATATAAATATGAATAACTGAGCATTTCTGAGTGAACGAGACAATTGAAGCTGTATAATCTTTAATCGTTAATAAATGCCTTAAATACAGGGTAAGAGGCAATACGATGTTTGTTGGTTATTCCACTTGCGATTTACGCCACCAATTTCCCTCGCCAAAAGCTGAGCCCCAAGAGCCAATGATCGTGGCGTCGCCCCTGAAGACCCCTGTAAAACTAACGGCCTCAGCTGGCACTATCGATAAAACCTTTCTAAAAGCACTCAACTAACGAGGCGCTTGACATTGTTTGGGAAGACTAGTTATCAATAGCTTCAAAAGGATCGACACTAAATAATGACAACAAAACCCAATACGAGGTCGGTAGGGCAGAATTTGTCAGGGGAGGAGATTGATTAAACCTAGACTCTCCCCCTAACTCTCTATTCTCCAGATTGTTGCGTTTTTTTATTACCGAAAAATTCACGATTGTCGTAGAGATGGCTCGCCATTTCGTCCGTTCGTTTGTTATTGCTGCGGCGCTCAGTCCCTTCGTTCATGCTGGGCCATGCCGCCCCTCTTCGAGCTCTGTGGCGGTTGTTTCGACCACTACTGAGACCAGTGTCGCATCTGGCTCTGCTACATCAAGCTTGACTGAGTCTTTGTCTGGTACCTCAACTGAGACTTCTGTCACCGTTAGCGAAAGTGGCTCAAGCACTGGCACTTCGACTGAGACCACTCTCGCTACCAGCAAGACTGAGTCTGGTTCCACCACCGCTGAGCAGTCTACCACGTCGGGTTCTGCTGTCTCAACTGACGTTACCACCTCTGCCAGTGAGAGCCAGTCTTCCACCGGCACCACTCTAGCTGCGACTACGTCAACTGAGTGTCCCGAGCCAGAGCCTCCCGTCTATGATGACCCCTTTACTCACACCGACACTGAGGTGGTTCCCGCGACGACTTCTGAGGCAGCTACTACCACTGAAGATGCTACGGTCACCATTGTTCCCAGAAACTTCATTCGACGAGGTCACCCAGAGATCTTTGTCAGGGATGCCACCAGTGAAGCCGTTCCCATTAATGAAGAAGATCCTACTACTACTACTGCAGAGGCTACCTCTACTACCGAGGATGCTACTACTACGACTGCAGATGCCACTACCACGACCGGAGATGCTACTACCACTACTGGAGAAGACACAACTACTGGCGAGACAACTGCCACTTCTGAAGATACCACTGCTACCACTGAAGCTCCCACCACCACAACAGAAGAGGCTACCACCACGACTGAGGAGACTACCACTACCGCATCCGAGACTGCTACCGGTTGCATTAACAACATGGAGAGACCAACACCCGAGGGTGCCGTCTGCGGATCAAGGGGATGGGTTTGGGGTACTTCCAACGATTGGAGGTACTTAGGCGAAGGCCCATCGACCTCTGTTCTTGATTGCTACACGGCCTGTCAGCAGAAGAGTAACTGTGTGACATTCCTTTACGAGAAGAACGCGCAGTGCAGTCTCTATATGGGCACTGTCACTCAGCTCAGCTCGGACCGAACTGGCGTCAAGACTTATGAGACGCGCTGCTTCTGCGACACCGGTATTGACCCAGCTCCGACCTGCTCATACAGCGACCCGTTCACCAACGGTGGCTTCGAGGACGGTACATTGGCTCCATGGGTAGAGGATCCCAACCCTGGTCGCTACGACCCCGTTTACTCCAAAGTCGTTCCTGGCGGTCAGGGCGGTTCGTCGTATCATTTCCAAACAGGCCAGTTCGATGCCGACGAGAGCCTCTGGCTGTATCAAGACATCAAGGCCTGCCCCGGCACCAGATTCACCTGCTCTTACAACTGGTGGTGGAATGAGTATTACGAGATCGAACAAGATGATGGGAGCAGCTTGGTTCCATATGTCCGCGTTTATCAAGGCGACACCAACGTCGTTGGGAACCGATGGCCCACAAGCGAGGACCAGACAAAGACCTGGGTTCCCGCCAGGTTTACTTTCACCATGCCTAGTAATGGCAAAACGAGGATTTGGTTTGTTGCTAGCAGTCCTCAGAGTGAATGGATCAACACCAGCGATGACCCTTGTAACCCCACCTGGGTTCACCGACCCAACTGGTTCGCGCTGGACTCGGTATCTTGTCGCGAGTCGTAGACAACAGGTAGATTTCTGTTAGGTTCGAGCTTGGTAGTTTAGAAATTCTTTGTAAATATGTTTAATACTAGTATATTTTCTCGCTTATGCTCACTCGATTATGTCTGATGTTATTAGGCCCGTCATCCCGGTATGATATTTACGCTATCTTTGGGCTAAGCTCATACTTCTTATACCACGGCCAAAAAGTGTCTCTGATCCAGATATTGATGGCCCGAATACCAGCCAGGATGCAAAAAACACCAGCAATAGTGGTCGTGGAACCAAGAATATGGCTGGACCAAAGTGTCTTCTCTCAACATTAGTACACATTCTCCTCTTAGCACGGATGGGAACTAAGCTTACGGTTTTGTTTCCTAGTAGAACATAGGTTGTTGCGTGAAACCTCCACTCGTGTCCATCGATGATAATACCTGGTAGGAAACCAAGCTCTGAGGTTTGATTACCGACAGCAATGTCCATCTTATGCCACTGCGCTGCTTGCCAGGCTGCCATTTGAACCTCGGCATCTTGACTGCTTCCTTGACGACTCTTCGACTTGATGCTCGCAGCAATCGGGAATTCTGCGGTGGGTATAAACTGAGTATGGTTGACTGATCCCACGCGGTCGCGTCGAGCTAGGCATTTGTCTCGTGCGATTGGTTCTCGAGAAGGGTCGACATATAAGACGTAATCGACCTGTCCTTTAGGGACAGACTTGCGATGCCATTCTGGATCAATTGTAGCCGTGGAGCTATAATGAACAGGGAGTTAATGTCGATCGTGGAATAGTGACTTGAAAGATCTTACCAAGGTGCAACATCGATTAACTGATGATCCTCCGGCTTGAAACTTTCCATCGCTGTGGTGAGAAGTGGCGTATAGACAAGGTTGTTCCATCCATTTTCATTGCACTGGTGAGAATGACATTTTTCTGCCGCCTCAAGAATTTTGATCGCGGCGTCGAACAATCCTTTGGTACACGCTGATTCAGATTCGTCAGGAACGTAGTATGAGTCATCGTCGAGCATAGCCAGAGTACAGTCAGGCCCAGGATAAGCCTCAATTTCATCCTAGAGTCAAGGTCAGTTCGTAGAAATGGACTACGGTAGTAGGAAATATACTCACCTTTGAGGTCTTCGGAATTATTTTCTTGTCTTTCTGAAGCGCAAGCAACGAAACCAAAAATAGTTTCAATGTCGCTGGCATATCGTCGTGATTAGGATTCAAGGTCTTGAAGTCAAGCCAGTGATTGGCATATTGGTAGTCGTCGGCTTGCGACGATGGTGCCTCTGAATCGTAGTCCACCTCGTTAAGCAACTGGTTGCCGTGTGTAGGCGGGGATGGGGCCTCAATGGGCGAAGGGAAAGCGGTATGTTTAGAAACATGCATTGGCTCGAATTTGAGCTTCTTTGCTGGTTTATCTTCATCGCCGTTTGAGGGAAGGCTTTCTGTCTTGCGCGTTCTCTTGAGCCACCCCTCAACCATTTCGCTGTCGTCTGGGATATGTTCTCCTGAATTTTCCATCTTGTTTATTGATGGTGATTTAACTTGGGATGAAAGAGAAATGCCGTGGTACGACGAACCAAGAAATAGAGATACGAAACAAGCGCGTCGTCAGCGGGACCAGTGAATCACCTATGAGGGGTTTACTACGCAAGCCACGCCTCGTATCGTCATCATCGAACTTCCTGAATTTAATCAGAAGGGGAAAGAAAACATCAGGTAAATTAATACAAATGGACACTGGGGAGACTTGTAAGCCATTCTTTTCTTATTTACTAGCTACACTTGTTTCAGCAGGCCAAGTCCTCATCCTCTGGCTGCCATAGCATATTGGGCATCAAGATAGGCTTCGGTGGCCATTCCCCAGCCATATGATGACACTCAAAAGTGTGCAGTCCTGAGCCAACCGAGTTACCCATTATCTGCGCGTCATTGTTTGTCTGGGCGGGGTCATCACTTAGCTCGGAAGGTAAAGTGACGACAGCAGATGAGTTAGGCGGCACAAGCAGAGTCATTCTGAACAACCCAGTGTCTGGCATCCATGTCCATTTGCACTCAATTCTACCATAAGGTCCATCAAAGCTCGTTTCAGCCCAAGTCACATTCCCTCCTGGGATCGGCTTCACACGAAAAACCTTCCAACCCGGCGAAGAAGCCATAGGTGCGATACCACCAACAGTGCCATGTAGCCAGTCTGCCACAGCACCCAAAGCATAGTGATTGAAGCTTGTCATGCGGCCTGGGTTGATGCTTCCGTCGGGTAGCATGCTGTTCCAACGTTCCCAGACTGTCGTTGCGCCCATTGTGACGGGGTACATCCAGCTAGGGCAAGGCTTCTCACAGAGCATTCGATATGCTAATTGAGGCTGGCCAGTCTGCGTAAGTGCGTGGGTGATGAGTGGAGTGCCTGCGAAGCCTGTTCCGATCTTGAACTGAGCGGCTCGCACTAATCTGGACAAAGCTTTTGCTGCAGTGGTGACTTCTCGTGACTCCTTCTCACCGTTACGGTACAGTGAGAAGCATATCGCGAGCGCGATACCTGTCTGAGTGTTCGCCATCAAGTTCCCTGCGGGCGTGATGTATCGATCCTGGAACAAAGATCGTAGGCGGAGCATCTCAGCATCATACTTGTCAGCTAGATCCAGCTTGTTCAATAGCCGACAGACTTCGGCGAACACTGACGTGACATGAACCAGATACGCATCAGCCACCATGACTGAGTCAGTTCTCGAATATCCTGGCTGATCTGGTGCTGCCGTGGGATCAAGCCAGTCACCAAACTGCCATCGATCTGGGTTCCATAATCCATCACCTCCCTCTCTATCAACACCCCGCTCCAGCCAAGCACGCATGCTCTCAAACTGCTTCTCAAGCAAGTTCATATCACTAATGGTTGTATACAACGACCATGGCACAAGAACAGTAGCGTCGTGCCAAAGCGCCTGGGGCATTCATTTCGGCCAGCCAGGAAGACGGACATCTGGGCACACCAAGCCTGGCACCCCATCTCGGTCTGGCTCTAGCAACTGCTCAGCTGCGAGTTCATCAAGCCATCCTGAGAGAACTACAGTTGTGTCATATAAAAATGACGCAGTTGGCGCGAATATCTGGATATCACCAGTCCAACCAAGCCGTTCGTCACGCTGGGGGCAGTCTGTTGGTATGGAAAGGAAGTTGCCCTTCATCGACCAGACGACATTCTCATGAAGCTTGTTGATTGAACGATTGGAGCATTGGAAATGGCCTCGCCTTTTCATATCGCTGTGCATAACGAGAGCCTCGACATTGGTATCGTCAGTACCAAGATGGAGCAGAGATACTGTATCAAGAGGTTGTGAGTTGGCATCAAATACCTCGACTTGAACGTAGCGGAATCCGTGGAACGTGAACTTTGGAGTCCAGTTTTTTAACGGCTTGCCTGATGATATGATGGTGTCCGTACACTTGACGTGGTTGAGAGGCCGAGACCCAAGTTGACCATGCTCCATGACTTCGGCATGCTTCAATGTCAGAGTCGTGCCAGGAGGGAGCTCCAGGGACTTGATGTGGAGTTTCCCTACCAGATTCTGACCAAAGTCAATGATCGTCTTTCTATTAGTGCACTTGAACACATGCGATGGTCTGATTGTTTGTTTTACCCGAACAGGAGGAACCTCACTTTCCACCAAGCGCTCAGTTGGCTTCCGACCCAATACCTTCGTAGGATACGAAACAAACTCGCGCCTAGCTTTGGGTCCATCCGAGGCAATTCTGTTCCAGCCGTCACACTGAAGACGGCGATCGTAGGTTTCGCCATTATACAGCTCGCTGCTGACGATAGGACTTGGTGTGCACTCCCAACTATCGTCCGTAACAACTTTCCAGGGTTGTTCGTTGGGATCATGGGTAATCTCAAGCTGGGCCAGTAGCGAAAGCTCTTTACCCCCATAGTTGAAGCGAGTGCCTCCTCTAAAGCCGAGAGTTCCAGCAAACCAACCCTCAACGACCTCCGCAGCGATCATGTTCCGAGCAAATGGGCCGAGGTTAAGATATTGCCCAACATCAAGGGTTCGGTAAGCTAAGCGATGTCGTAAGCTTGTCCATCCGGGAGCCATGCACTCGTCACTCGCGAGATGGCCGTTGATGTAGATGTTATAGACTCCCAGTGCTGTGATGTACAATCGACACTTAGATAACTCTTGAGTGAGTTGATCGGGGATGGTGAACTCTTTTCGAAGGCGAATAGGCTGGAGCGGTGCCTCTGGCCCATGGTGAGAAGCTGGGGTTATGAATGATGCAGACCAGTCATCAGGTGAGAGTAAGCCAGTTTTGACAGTGGCAGCTGGTGACCACTCTGTTGGCTCCGAGTCAGACGCACTGTATGCACGAACCCTTACGGTAGCTATGTCTCGAGACTTAAGTGCTGGTGCGGGCCATGACACCAGAACTGACTGTTCACTTTCGACATGGTAGGTGATGGTCTGTGGTGTCGGCCGAGTTGGTGTAGGATGAGGTGTAACTTCAATATCATATGCCTTTTGTGTCCAGTTGAGCGGTACATCTAAAGGTTCAGACGTGAGGAATTGCCATGAGATTTGAGGTTTTGATTGAGAGATTCCGATGCCATCGTAATGATGCTCGAAGACTGGCTTGGATAGCTTCAGTGTCATCATGTTGTCCTGGTCAAGGGACATTGCAAGTTGACTGAATAAGTTATGAAGGTTTTAAATATAAGGTAAACTAACTTCTAAAGCATTATATTATCTCTAAGAAGTCATATTCGGAATTGAGACTATCTGACCAGCAGATTCACAATGGGTCGTTGGCGAACTATCTCCATCGCCTTGGTCGTCACCATAGGAGGATTCACCTTTGGCTTCGACTCGGGTATGTCTATCACGCTCCTTAACGACCTTAACGCGTATTCTGACTTAGTATCCCAGGAATCATCGCGACGACGTTCGGTTATCAAACCTTCCGTCTCTACATGTATGGTCCCTTCCAAGCCAGCACATCTCTCGCTGGTGCCATCGTATCATGCTACAACGCCGGTCAAGCCATTGGAGCCCCAACAGTTGGATACCTTGCCGATCGCTTCAGCCGCAAGTATACCATTGCATTTGCTTCCCTTCTCGCTATTCTCGGAGCTGCTCTGCAAGCTGGTGCTGTCCATGTGGGTATGATGATCGCTGGCCGGCTTATTGCTGGTCTCGCTTGTGGTCAATTCCTCGCTGTTGTCCCAGTCTATATCGCTGAAGTGGCCAAGCCCTCTCAGCGAGGTTTCCTTGTTGGTCTTCAGGGCTTGATGACTGCTATTGGATTCTGTATCGCGAATTGGGCTGGATACGGAGTTGCTTTTGCAGTTGGTGATGCTCAATGACGGATTCCTCCGGCTATGCAGATCCCTGTTCCCTTCATCCTCATGTTTGCCGTGTTCTTTGTCCCCTTCTCACCACGTTGGCGTAAGTACCAATTCTGCTCATTATCTTAGAGCCTCTGCTAATATCGTTTAGTCGTCAGGAAAGGACGTCACGAAGAAGCCCGTCGCGTGCTCAACCTCCTCCACGACACCGAAGGCGAAACATTCATCGAACAAGAACTTCTCCAGATCCAACAGCAGATTGAGCTCGAGGCGTCTGCTGAAACAAGCAGCTGGGCATATGCCATCAAAGAGCTCTTCTCCATGCGATATCTTCACCGCACGCTCATGGCAGCTTTCATCGTCTCTCAGTCCCAGCTCTCAGGCGCTTCTGTCATCCAGAACTTCCAGAACACATTCTATGCCATCGTTGGTATCACTGGTCGGAAGTCACTGCTAGTGTCCGGTATATACGGATTCATGGGTGTCATCGGAACCATCATCTATTTGGGCATCGTTGCAGACAGATGGCCTCGTGCTCGAACATGTGGACTGGCTCGCTCGCCTTGTCTGTCTCTATCGCTATCTGCATGGCTTTGAGTGCTACATACGGCCAGGCTGGACAGAGTAATATGGCTGGAGCAAGAGCCAGTATCGCCTTCATCTTTATTTACTCCGCGACATTTGCCATCTTCTTCAACGCGATGATCTGGGTCGTTCCATCAGAGCTGTTCCCAACATTCCTTCGATCCAAGAGCATGGCCTTTGCTGTGTCATCCAAGTCTGTGGTCGCTATCGTTCTCAGTCAAGTTACTCCTTTGGCTCTCGCGGAGGTTAGCTGGAGGTTCTATGCCCTTTTCATCGCCTGCAACACTGCCGCCGCTGTTCTGTATTTCTTCTTCCTGCCTGAAACCGGCGGTAAGACCTTGGAGGAAATTGCAGAGCTCTTTGGTAATGCTGTAGCGGTGGATATGCATGCCAATATTGAAAAGCTTGATGCTACCAGTGTCGTCCATGCTGAAGGCAGCGAGCCTCGCAAGTAGGTAGACCAGCGTCACTACGATGGAGGGACTGAGAGATTGCCGAAACCTCGAAATGGTTTTTAGTTTAGTTTGAATGAACGACCTTATTGGGTAGGTCTGTCCCATGAGAATCAACTACCTGTTCAAGATACCAAATGAGTGACAAAGGTTCACGCTCCTCGTCATACCTCCCTGTTTCTTCTTTCACCTTCACCTCTCCTCCTTGCACCAGAACCTGCCTTGTTTCTCACAATCACAAACCTTTGCAAGTTATAAGTCATCTCACCTGCTGTTGAATACACAAAAAATGGTAGATTATAATGTACTTACATGGGATAACCACCGTGTCATAGCCATTTCAGGAAGCGATCGGATTTAGTCCTGGAGTCCATGAGTCAGAACCCTAACATGCAATCTTACAGTTGTTAGGTCACGTTCGCGTCGATTCAATTAGGTAGAAAGCCCACACATCCCCAAACCTGCTCTTCAGCAAAGCAGATACAAGTTGAGTTTGTCGAGGGCAAGTCGTGTTGACTCCGCAAGTGCCACAGGATCCCCGCTCTATGCCCAAGGCCCAAGTTTCTGGGGACTTGCCCAAATGGCGGCTCGAGAGTGTCAAAGAGCGAGTTCAAATGCTAGTTCAAGTGATAAGAGAACCGCTCTTGGCCTTTCTTGAGAAACTATTGTGGCGAACCCCGAGAACCATGCGCTGAGATTATAGCGACACCCTCATGGCACCTGCGGAGGCACCTACAGAGACCAAGTGAGTTATATGCAACCTATTCAATCATATGCAAAGGGGGGGTTGAACACTACCGATGCGAGGAGAGCATGCTGCGTGAGACCAAGATGATTTATGACTCGAGCGAGAGCTTCGTGACCACCGTCAATCTGAACGGCCCCAAGAATGGCCTCGACTGCAGTGGCAACCATTGCTGGACTGGGGGGACGAGATCCTCCATTCATGTTGATGCACTTATCAAGACCACGCTCCTTGCCAATTCTAGCGAGGTTGCTGTTACTAATTAGATCGCCACGGATCGTAGTCCAGCAATCTTATCTATCAGCTCAATGCAATTCAAGTTGCTTTTGTGACCCAGCACTAACGGTTTGAGAGTCCTCGCTTGATCCAAAGGTTGCACAAGTGAAATGCAGCCGCTGAATCGCCATAAACGGCGAGACGGTCGTTCTTGGGCATCCATTTGGTAGAACCATCGATGAGGATCAGACAGTTCCAGTCTGCAGCTCTGTTCAACGCTTCTGCGCAGAGTGTCTTGGAACTAAACTCGTATGCGATGATGGACTCGCATTCCGAGACCTTTTGACTGAAGTTGAGACATGAGGTCATGATTGCGCTAGGTCATTAAAGATGAGTGTCAGAATGAGATTTTGTGTTTGAAAGTTTGATGAGAAGCGGTGAAACAGATTTGAAATGTTGCGATGTCAGCAACGTCATGAAATGAGGGGTAAGTTCATGGCCTGGCTGTACACATATCATTGGATGCTGTGCAAGCAGGAGGCCGACCATGCACTTTGTAGTTGTGATAGGGTTGAGAGCCCCAACGCACAAAGGTAAAGAACACAAATAAGACAGCATCTATCCAGGTGTATCTGTCAACAAACACTTTACTCTGCCGTCGTAAGTCATCTCCATCCATTTCAATTTCCCCAAAGGCTGGCTACATGAGCACCAGGTTATCGCATTTCATATCGTTACGCAGAAGCCCTTCAATACACGAGACACGATTTGTATTAAGAGTATTCTGCGATATTAAAATGTGAACATCTTAGGATGACTGGTGTGACTGACTTGAATATGTTTACCGGCCACCGTTGGCTGATTCTTTACAATGCTCTTCTGCGTCATTGTCTGCACATCACAACTTTCTCTGTGAATATTCAGGCAACTACGTCAAGCGCTATTTGTAACATTCCTTCAGCATGTACGTTTGGGAAAATACCTTAACACTTTGGCCTCGACGAGGACATCCAAGTCAATGCTTCATCAACCTACCTGGGCTCGCTGTTTAGGTGAGGAACAACACAAATCATAAGCCACCACATTGGATTCGTCCGATTGGTTTCGGCGTAAAAAATGTGAGATCTATACAACTAAGTTTCTTTGTTTCCGACTCATCCGAAGTAGTGGTTTCATAGCCAGGGCCGGTTGTCCTCTCCCTTACCAAACCCCTTTTCGAAATTTGAGGCTGCAAGGCAACCAGCTCAATCATACCTTGGATCGGACATCCCGGCTTCCTCCTGGGTGGCTATAATGCAACTTCCCATACCAGAGACCAGAAGCGAGTTATTTCGGCCTGAGTCTGTTTCAAGAAGGTCATCAAGTCAGCCCCATATCTACCTCGTATCGCCAAGGCTCTTGCACGTGAATGGCACTTCCGATCAGCGCGAGTGCCGAAAACAAGCTTTCCAAGAGCCGGGGATTAAATCGCCGGTCTAGATCGTCTGCCCCAAAGGACCATCTTTCCTTGTATCATTGGTTGCCGTTTTGTAATCTGCCTCGGGCCATTATTATATGTGGAGATCCCAATGTCTAAGCCTCATGATGATGACTGCTATTTTCGATATTGACTTTCGGAACGTGCCGGTAGTCCCAATGCCCTGGTCGAGGGAGACGCTCGGCAGCGATATCCGTCCCGTTTTAGCCGCTTTTTGCTGAGAAGCATCATGATGCGCTGTTTGGATCTGGACTGTTCGATTTGAGGGCATCAGAAGTCCCAGAGGTTCCGAAGGGCGGTCGCCCGGGCGTGAGGGAGACGCGTCAGCTCATAGCTTCTAGTAACTCACAGCTCTTGTTGATCTTCGGCGGTAAAGCTCCTAGCCTAATGTATGAGAGTGCTGATCCAAGATTCCTTTGTTTGTGTCAACACCATCATTTAGCAGTCTGAGGTCGAGCTTTGGGACTTTTGCTGCTAGTAACGTAAAGCTTTCGTGTTAATTTATTAGTAAAAAATCTTCTTTCTACTTGCGACATGCCTTATCCATGTGCATTCCAGTGATTGTAACAGAATCATTTTTGCCAATTGGAAGACAAACGTCTTTGATGGAGGTAATGGGAATAACGGTCTGGCAGCTTGAAGTCAGGCCAATTTGATTGGTCCTCCCGTAACGCGGGCTGAAGCATAGCCCCATGAGTGGCTTCAATCAAATCTGGGGTAATTCAGGGCAAAAGGGGCATTGCATTGTCAATTGGTAAAAGTATCGAATCATGAATACGAACAATGCAAGGCATCTCGGTAGTGACGGGATATTTCCCCACTTACACACAGTTGACATAAAGGCACAGCTAACTCTACCAGTGGCAGTGCTCAATGTTTTTATGACAGCCCTGTCAGCTTCATTGCCGATCAGCCGTACAGCCCCAGTGTTTGACTAAGAGGCCGATATCCGAGACGGGAAGTTTCAATATACATGTGCTTGTAGTGTAAGTGAGCTTAGGGGGTTTCTGTATAGGAGAGGTATATAACCATATGAGCTCCCCAGCATTCTATCGTATCATTCACAAACAACACTCTCATCCATCCACTCAACACACAAACTCAACTACCAACTCATACCTTCATCATGCTTCTCAACAAGGCTTTCCTCGGCGCCCTCCTCGCCATGGGCACAGTCACCGCCCTCCCCAACCCCGACGCTGAGCCCGTTGATCTCGAGGATCGCAGCATCCTTCACCACTGCGGCAAGCACGCTTCCTGGGATCACGCCAAGAGCGAGTGTGTGTGCCACGACTCTGGCAAGGTCTACACCAAGAAGCACCACAAGTGCAAGTGCCCCAAGGGCGAGAAGTGGCACCACATTGAGAAGAAGTGCAAGAAATAAGCGTCTGCACTAGACGTCCCCTTCGAAACCATCAAAACAAGACGACCTCACTCGGCATTCGCCACAAGGCGTTTACATATGCACGGCCAAGCTATATTATATGGACTCAGAACTATATCGTTGGCTTCAAGGGTTGGCACTGTGGCGGAGTTGGCAGATGGATCTTGGAAGGGGTATTCTGTAACTATACTGTTTATATATCGCGTCAAGGAACATATTCATTGAATCACGTTTAATTTACCTTTGGTGTCTTACACGTCTCCTTAAACGTGCATTTAGGCTGAATAGCAATTGCTTTTCATACTCACGATGCCGAACAGCCGTGCAACTGCATACTCTGACCGAATATCAGCATCAAAAGCGTCTTAGTGCCATGGAACCAGCAAGTCGGTCCGAATAAGACAATTAATAAAAGATCATGAGCTTAAGTCATGAATGTCTGGGGACCCCAGATTCTACTTAATTTATTTATAGGTTCTCAGTTCCTAACACCTCAAGATGAGGGTCGCCGTCGCTCATCTCGTCGCCGCATTACTATCCTACGTCTCGGCATCACCATGTGTAGGTGCCCAAGGGCAAGCGATGTAACATGGTGGTAACTAACAGATCCAGTGTCATCAATTGAAGGAGAGTCTCGGCGATAAAATCAGCTTTCCTGATAACAATAGCTACAACGCCACGTTAACTAGCTACTGGTCGAAACAAGAGTCTGCCCTTCGCCCCAATTGCATCCTGCAACCTACCACCGCCCACGATGTCGCCGCTGCCCTGAAGATAATCAGCAAGCACAAAGACTGCAAATTCTCAATCAAAGGTCATGGCCATGCTCCAGCCGCAGGCTTCGCCAACTCCAACGGCGGCGTGACCATTGACATGACAACTCTGTCATCCGTATCTCTTAAAGAGAAGTCAACCATTGCAAGCATCGACGCAGGCGCAAAGTGGCTCGGCGTTTATCAGTATCTCGACGGCTCAGGTGTTCAAGTCGCTGGCGGTAGAAACGGGAATGTCGGTGTTGGAGGCTTGCTTCTCGGTGGAGGAATATCGCATTTCACTACCAAGGTTGGATGGGCTTGTGACAAAGTGGTCAATTATGAAGTTGTACTCGCTAATGGTACTCTTATCAACGCAGATAAGAAAGAGAACTCAGACTTGTTCCTTGCTCTGAAGGGAGGGGGAAACAACTTTGGTGTTGTTACGCGCTTTGACGTTGAGGCGTTTCCGCAGGGCGACATTTCTACGACAAGCATTTCCTACGATATTGCTGAGAGGGATAAGGTGTTCCGGGCTTTTACCGACTTACTAGACTCATCTACATACGATCCTGCAGCGTCTCTAGTTACTAGTCTTCTTTACAGCTCCGCTTCCAAAGCTTGGTCACTGTCAGCTTCGGCTGTATACACCAAGCCCGTTTCTCAACCAAAGATCTTCAAGGGTCTTTCGGATGTGCCTCATACGAAGCTGGTCGATAATATCACGACCTTGGCAGAGTTTGCGGATGAGAAAGATACATCGCCATTGTAAGTTACCGAGTTCCTGCTTTGAGCTGGATCAAACGAGCTCTGACAGACATAGGAACTGGCTGTTCGCGACGTTGACTCTCAAGCCATCCGCACAGAATATGCAGCATATGTTTGAGACTCTCAACAACACTATCTATTCTTTCAACCCACAGGATGGCGTGACTTGGAGCATCGCTTTTGAGCCATTGGTAGCAGCAATGCTGAAGGGTTCCAAGCACACCAACGTCCTTGGCCTTCAAACAGCGCATGATGGCTACAGTAAGTACCTATTGGATGATCTCATGAGTCTCTGCTAACAATTATAGTTGTGCTCATCTCAGCTCTGTGGCCGAACTCAGCTGTCAACTCGAACGTCGAAGGGACAGCCAAGAAGGTACTGTCAGTATGGGAAGAGAATGCTCGCGGGAAGGGACTGCTGCAGAAGTTCCAGTACCTCAACTACGCTGCGCCATACCAAAGGCCTTTTGAGTCATACGGAGATGATGAGCGGGAGTTTCTCAAGTCAGTTAGTAAGAAGTATGATCCTGCACAAATCTTGCAGCGGAGAGTGGGTGGCTTCAAGCTGTGAACTCAGTAAGAACACCAAGGACAGGCAGGAAAATTAAGGACCATGACCCTAAAGATGAAGTGATTTAGGTAAATCTAGTCTAAGCTTAGGGGACTCTTTACTAAGTTTATTCTGGTATCCTCCATTCAAATGGTGAGGTTCCTTACTCCCGGAGAAACGCGTTGCAGCGTCCGGCTCCAGAAGAATATCGATAGTAGCAACAGCACTCGTTATACAATATATATGCAAAGCAAACTTAAACAGGCTGTCAAGGCTTCCATGCAAAGAATCTAGTGTACATTTCGTGTATCTCCTGTATCTCGATCTACTAGGTATCACATCTATATAATATAACATCCTAAACCCTCGACGCCTTCGTCTTGGATCCAAACGCACCCAAAAGCATCATGAAGATGTAAACAATCATCATATACAAACCCTCAACAAAACAAACCGCCGCAACAGGATCGCCAGCGCCTCTTCTAACAGCGCCAAACATCCACTTTGCATCCTTCTTGGCCTCACCAACAGCCCACGTCAACGGCGACGGCTTGGCAGGTCTCTCCTTGAGCTTGGGCCGTGAGCCAGGGAAATCAGCGACGCCTTTCCGCTTGCCCTCGAGATCTTTGAGAGTCAGGGTGTGATTCTCATGCTGGCGGTTGCGCACGCTTTCTTTTGTGAGCATACCACGGATGGTCTCTTTTTCAGAGGCAGTGTTGTGGTTCCACCATTCTTCGACGGCTGTGAACATGTATTTCTGGATGGGCGTTTTGTGGCGTGGGAAGGCGGGATGATGCATGATTGTGAGGATCTGGCGGATTGTTTCCTCTGAGTCGCGAAAGGGGTCATCCCAGCATTTGACGATCTGCTGCGTTGTCCAGTTTGTCGTGACGGAGGATACAAGACCTGCGGGTTGGTTGAGAACGTTGCTGAAGTGATCCTTTGATATGTCCGAATGGCTGGGATCAGACCCATCGCCATCGAGGTATACCTCAGCAGAAGTCGACTTCGCAGCTTCAGCATCTACACGCTCTTTCGCAGCCTTGAGTCCATTGCGCAACTGCATGATGGAGCTCTCAATCATGAGCGACAGGTACTTGAAGACAAGCTGGTCCGTGTATTTGCCCAGCTGCGTGCTCGACTCCTCCGACAGCGGCTCAGCATCATGTTGTTCCGTGCGCTCTTGTATCCATTTCTTGATTCGATCGTGGAGGTAGAATATCGGCTCGATGGTCTGCCAAAGCTGATTGGCGTCGAGGCTACTCGCGGCAGTCGAGCTTTCCTTGTCCTCTTCGGCTTTCTTGAAGAGCACGCCGACGGTCTCGAGCTGTTGGAGAATGGGGTCGTTCGTCTTGGAGGTTAATTTGCTAATCGCTTGGATCGCGGCTTTGAGTAGGTCGAAGATGTGCTGGAAGGCGATCTCGCCGAGGTTCAGTTCCTGTTGGCTGTCAGCACGGGCATGTGAAAGGAGGGGGTCGGGTTGCGCACGTTCTCGAGGTTTTGTAGTGAGCCTTTGCACTGGAGAACGGCCATGTCGTCGGCTTCACCGAGAATACTGTGGAAGATGTCAAGCATTCCGAAAGTGCCAGTTACGATGGGCGGTACCATGCGACTTCTCCATCGTGGGGTCTTGACGCGACAGGCTTCGCCGACAAAGGCAAAGACGTCGTGCTCGCCTAGTTCGTGTAGGCAGAGCTCTGTAAAGTTGCTATGCGCCGAGAAGTCTTCGAGAGTATGAAGTGCAGCGCCAAGATGAATGAACGCTTCCTTCTTGGACTTTGGGTTCTTCTCGCGCCCGAGTCGTATGCACTCGCGTAGCTCTCGCGTGACGTAATCGGCAGATGTATCCCAGCCTTTGCCCGAGTTCGCAATGTAATTCTTCATGCCCGTCTTGGGATCAAACTCGAGTTCGCGTGGATCCAAAGGTCCTCTCAGTCGTTCGTCAATCTCCTTGGCATTACTCGGATATCCCTTGGGGTTGTCGATATGCTCCACATGAGTGTAACATCCCAAGCGCTCGCGCGTCACCTCAAACTCATCCGTCGCGAAGCCAAACTCCAAGAACCCCATAATGCTAACAATAGCTCTGAGAACCGGTTCAGGAACATTGTCAAGGCCTGTTGTATCGATGATCTGCGAAAAGTCGCGCAGCCAGTTCCCAAAGTAAATCTGTCGTCGCTCGAGCGTTGAAAATCTGTAGTGCGTTACGAAACTGGCCGGGAGGTACCGCAGGGCCTCGACGATGTCGCCATGACGCCAGACGTAGCCGTTGAACTCGCTAGTGCCCGCTACTTCGCCTGCGCCAAAGGCTGAGACGCGGTCGGCCAAGAGGAGGCATACGAAGGCGACGAGGAGAAGTCGTGTTGCCAATGCCATTTCGACGGAATGAGATGTGACGTCATAAATGCATTCAAGATTGACAAAAAGGAAGGATCAGCGTCATCGATGTCTTGGTAGGGTTTTGCTTCCGGATCATTCTATCCCCGCGCCGACTCATCAATCACGAGCATGAATCATGGGGCCACTGGAAACGCTATCGGAAATAAACAGAGACTGCCAGTGGTAGCTTCAATGTTACGTTGACGAGTAAGGCCAAAGTCAATCTGCACTTCATCACTGTCTATCTACGACTTCTCTCTAGAGCTTTGCACTCGCTGATAAAGTGAAGAGATTTCGACCGTCATTAGCCCTGTTCACATGACCCTTCATGCCAATTGGCTCTCCATTGGCACTCGCAAGAGTCGCCAACGTATGTTCATCACCATGGTTTGCAATGAATCTCTGTCCATTCTCAACCAATCTTCCAATTATATGGCCGAGCTTGGGTCCCTTACGATCATAGTCCACAGTATAAGTCTGTGATCACGTTAGATAGATGCAAGCGATCAGGACATGTCACAAACCTCGATGACAGCTTCGCCTTGCGTTGTCGGGGTGAACGCTGGACCTTGAGAAACATCACCATTGTCAAGAACTTCTCTTTTCGCATATGTGGAGGTAATCCGTCGCGGCTGAGCCGATAAACAAAGAGCATATTGCCAGGATAGAATGCCTCCGTTTGCAAGTACCAGGCCATTTTGATGATTTCGGCTTCGAATGACTCTTGTCATCTCCGCGATTGCCTGTCAAGAATTTTAGAAAATGTATTCAGATTCTGAGAGAAACTTACGTGAAGAGAATAGTTGTTGCCTGCACCGCCGAAGGAAGTAAGGCCACCAAGCAAAGTGATAGGCTTGGCGGGTCTCTGAACATCCAGACCGACATGCTTACAAGCGAGTTTCGGGACGATGGGAAAGCACCTATAAACATTTTAGTTCCACTTCGACTTCCATGTTCACTGAACTGACGAGTAGAAGTCAAAGCAATCGATCTCGTTCTTGGTGATCGCAGCGGATTCGAGGGCCTTGTCGATAGAGTACTCGATAGCAGGACTAGAGAAGTAGTTTGCTCGCTCCCAGACTAGACTAATGTCAGTATCACCTCACTCGAAGGGTAAAGATTGACTGACATTTCGAACTATCGTTCGAGCCAGCGCCACCAGTGATGTACACCCATTTATCCTGGGGGACACCAAGCTTGGTAGCATACTCGACAGAAGTGATGATACAGGCCGCCGCCAGATTCACACCGTTAAATGCATTCATCAACAATGGATCTAAATAGTTAGCTGATAGTCAGAGCCAATGGCGACTATACATACAAGGTGTGCAGATCATCCGATTCTGCTTGGTTACCGTCTTGATAGCATCAACGTCCCGTGGTGTTTCGCCTGCTCGCCAACTGATCGGATGTTTACAGGCAATCTTGTCAAATTCAGCGTAAAGGACTGCAGATTCATGGTGGTTCTCATGGAATGTTTGCTGGTTATGCTTTCTGTATGCATTTTCGTATAGAGGGTATACTTGAATTGGCATTCCGATGGAGTGCGAGGCACCGACATCTTCATCTTATTAGACACTCTCCAATGAAAGGTTTGAGTTGAGGCTCACCTTTCAAGAGTGCAGGGTCACTCGGGCCATATAACTTTGCGCCGGGAGACATCTCAGTCCATCCGGGTGGAGGAAGACGCCCAGCTTTCTGACACGCAAGCACTGGAATACGTTAGCCAAAAGCTCTTCGTTTCAGTATGACTTTGACTTACAGGACGCCATCGCCTCTCCTCCTGTAACAATTGCCAATTTGGTTTCCCCGGCCGCAACTCCTGCAGCTGCCGCGTCGCACAGCAACGCAGGCGTATGACCTCCATGGCTCGAGAGCTCGAGATGCGAAGGTTCAACCCCAAGTTTCTGAGCAAGATACTTTGGTAGATCATCATATGTCCAGGACCAGGGAGGAACAACGGAAATACTATCTACGTGTTTGATGACATCGACTGTCGTGTCCTTGGCAGCATTGCGGATCGCTGATAAGATAAGCTCTGCCGGTTCGAGGGTATTTTCGAGGGTGAAGTTCTTTTGGCGGATTTCTCCGACACCGATAATAATTGGGTCTTGAGGTAATGGAGACATGATGGCAGTATTGATTAGTGAGAGTTGGAGAAATGATAATTGTCAATTGGTATGCGCGACACTGGTCGGTGTTTATTTAATTAAATTGCTGAAGGTATTCGGAGTTATGAGGGGTATCTTGAGCCTCGGCATGTCAAGGGCCTTAAGAGTCTTACTCAGCGAGGGATCGCCGAGAAGCCCTTCTTCCTCGGCTCGTTGTTTATTCTCCGTCTGCTCTTTAGGCCACTTGAATATTTGTAACATAATGATGATTAATTGGGCTACTCTTGCAATCTTGCTGCAATGATGGAAACACGACGGGCTTTACCTGCTCTCGGACCCTGTGAATAGCCGAATGCCGCAATCATTGTATTCCATGACTCAGAAAGGACTTGGCATGATACGATGGCTTTAGAAAGTCCTCATAAGACGCAGTCTCTCCCCTTGAATATGACAGCCAGATACCAGATCCAGTGATTTTTCTCTGAGTATGACAACAAAACTAATTGAAGTCGACAGCCTCGACATTCATGTCTTGATCAATGATGAAATTGACCAAATCTCGCCGAGCCCAAACCCTCAGGTTCAGCATGCCCAATCCTTCGCCGGTGTCCCGTTGAGCCACGTGTCAGACCCTAACTCTCGGGGAGGAGCTCGCTTGGAAATGCCAATGCGAAATATCTGCTGCGGCGCTCATGGTCTGTCCTTGTTTATCGTGGGATTTGTCCTCTCTACTACCGGTATCTTGTACTAAGCCCTTGACAGACAGCGAAGAAGGACGATAAATCTCACACACTGCTCTTCGATGCCGGGCCTGAGGAAGACGTTTTTGAGAAAAACGTTCAGAGGCTCAAGCTACCGATGACCGAAATTGGTGCCATTGTTCTTTCGCATTGGCATAGAGATCACTCTGGCGGTCTTCCCTCCGCGATTCGACTCGCTAGCAAAGGGAGGCCAGACGGCGATCAGGTCGTTGTTGCGCTTCCTCCAGATAAGCCAGCGTTTAGAGGAATTATGTTCGATCAACCTATCTCGCTAGAGGCAGATCCCACCACGGATGAGATCAACAGTGCTGGTGGCAAGACCGTTATCTTGGATGAGGCACAGACCATTCTAGGTGATGCCTTTCTCATATCCGGCGAGATTCCGCGCCAGACAGACTATGAAGGTGGCATCCCCGGTGGTGTTCGGTATGACCCAGCCAAGGATGAATGGATCAAGGACGAGTTAATCATGGAAGAACGCTTTGTCATGTGTAAGCTCAAAGGCAAGTCCCCCCCATCGCTCAATCGATCAACGTATCTAATGTCTCTGCAGACAAGGGCCTGGTCATCTTCACAGGCTGCAGTCACGCCGGTCTCATCAACATCGCAAGACATGCGAGAACCATCGACGACATCCCTATCTACGCTATCGTCGGCGGCTACCACCTCGCAGATGCGTCACCTGAGAAGATGGAGCAGAGCATGAAGGATCTCAAGGATCTCGAGCCGGTTTTGCTGATGCCGGGACATTGTACAGGATGGAGGTTCAAGGGGCTTATTGAGAAGGAAATGCCACGTCATATGGCTCCTATATTTGGCGGAACAAAGTATACGCTGTAGATTCGACACTTGTTGTTTCTTTTGGTCTTGAACATGGAGTGGATATCTCATTGGGGATGGTCAATGCGACACTACACGCGCTGGACAGTTGCAACGCTTCAATGAAGAGACTTCATTGAAGACACAGCCATTTGGTCGCCTAACAAACGCTATGCATCTCTCTCGGTCTCTTTCAATGCCCGTATAACTGATCGCCTTTACCCGTTTCGGGATGCAACGTCAAACAAAAACAAGGAAGGGTTCCCCGCAGGTAAAATACCCCATGCGTCGGTGATCGACATACCTTAACGCAAACTCAAGATGCGCACCTATTAGCAATTGAATCTGTGATCGTATGTTAGGTCGTGGGGTAGCCGCACCTATCGAATCGTGGGTATGGTGTCATGACTTTCCATTCTCGTCCCGTCTGCATCTAGGACCCGAAAGTTTAATGGTTAAATGCTTTGGACCCGGATTGAATACGCGCTTTCATGGAAAAAAGCGAGTATAAAAGTACCAGATTACTATGTTTTCCAGCTTGCGTCGATAGTTCTCCCATCATTGTCAATATGGCTTCCCTTGTATTTGCCACGTTTCTTGCCAGCGCATATGGCAAGACAGTCAAGTCTCCTACTCCACCGATGGGATGGAATAGCTACAATCACTACAACTGTCGGCCGTCTGAGGACATCATCAAAATCAATGCCAAAGGGTTAGTTGACCTTGGTTTCAAGGATCTTGGCTACAGCATCGTCACCGTCGACTGTGGTTGGCCTTCGAGGGACCGAGATAGCGAAGGAAGACTTCAATGGAATGAGACTCTGTTCCCGTCAGGTCCCAAAGCCCTTGGAGATTATATCCATGATCTGGGTCTAGAGTTTGGTCTTTATTCAGGAGCTGGATACTTACAGTGCGGTTCAACTGACATTCCTGCTTCTCTTGGTATGTGCATTGTATAAGTGGTTATAAACTCACCAGTGCACTAACTGATAACAATAGATTACGAGGAGATTGATGCAAAGTCATTTGCCGAATGGGGAGGCGATACCCTCAAGTAAGATGATCTTCTGTAACTTACGAAATCTCGTCATTGACAATATCTAGATACGACAACTGCTATGCGACATCCAAAACCAACATGGTCGACGCCAGTTCAGCTGAAGCAAAGAGTCCCAACCGCTTCATCAAGATGGCCGCGGCCATCAATGAAACCGATCGCGACATTCAGTACTTTCTCTGCCAATGGGGTATTGGCGAAGATGTTCCTCAATGGTAAGCATCACAACAAATTGCAGTTCCTCTTCTAACAAGAATCAGGGCTGCTCCTCTCGGTAACTCCTGGCGAATGAGTAATGATATCTTCAATGCCTGGAGAGCTATCTGGCGCATTACTAACCAGGTTGTCGCTCACGCGAAATACAATGGGCCAGGCGCTTTTGCTGATATGGACATGTTAATGTGAGTTACATTGCTCATCCGTCGTGGCATATGCTGACAGCCGTAGTATTGGTCTTGGTGCACTTTCACACGATGAAGAACGTTTCCACTTCGGCTTCTGGTCCATGATGAAATCACCTCTCATCATCGGCGGTGTAATGGACGCCAAACAGATCCCTGCCGAATCTCTCGAGGTCATGTCCAACAAAGAAGTCATAGCTATCAATCAGGATCCATTAGCAGAAGCGGCGAAGCTCGTGATTCGATACACCGAGGAAGAGTGGGATGTCTGGGCTGGAAATCTGTCCTCCGACCGCAAAGTCCTCGGCGTTTTAAACTGGAAGAACGAGACGCAGACCGTCAAGGTCGATCTGTCGCTGATTGGGGTTGGACAGGCGGCGGCACGAGACGTATGGGCTCACGAGGATCTTAGCATTTCTGATTTCCAGGAATTCAAACTTGCGCCTCATGAGTTACGACAGCTTATCTTATCCGACATTACTCCAGCTTCACCCCCCAAAGCCGCAGGTTACTACTCAGCTCAAGACGCGACTCTCTCAGGTTCAGCTTCTCTCATCAACTGCAAAGACACAGAATGTCTTCCAACTCACAAAAAGGTCGGATCCATCGGCAACGGTGCTAAAGTGACTTTCAGGTCAGTCAGTGCACCTAAGGACGGTTCAGTCTATCTTGGCATCGATTACATCAATCATGAGTACCATCACACGATCGGCGATTGGGAGACAAACTCCCGGAATATGTCGATCTCGGTCAATGGAGAAGATGCAAAGCGATGGGCGTTCCCGAATGCTGGAGGTGATTGGTTTGAGAGCGACCGGCTTACGATCCTTGTTGATGGGTTCAAGAAGGGAGATGGCAACGAAGTGACTTTTACTGCATCTAGCTCGAGCAGTTGGGCGCCTGATTTAGTTGGATTTGAGGTGCTAGAGTAGTCGAAAAGACATCATCAGTGCAGCCATGTATCTTGGCATATGAATAGGGCCTCTGAATACTGATCCCACGTTTCTAGTGATGCTGCATAACTTTATGCCTTACAAGGATATGCAATTACCCTCTTGATCCCTGTCAGGCAGGCAGGCAGGACATGTTTTGAGTGGAATACCCTACAGTTGAGCAACCAGCAAGGAATTCAGGCTTTGTAAAAGACGAAAAGGCCTCGACTTAGAATGGGGAGGACTAAAGAATGATAACTACTAAGCTTGATGCGGTATGTAATTAAACGCGACTCCTATTACACAGGTCTTTTTCTGAAAAACAGCAGCATGCAGTAGGATTATGTACATTCTAGTCCAACAGACCACAAACACAAGACCAATACCGCAGATCCAGTATTATAAGAATAAAATAAGTTACTATCTCTGATATAAAGGATCAACTGCCTTGAGTATTTAAAATCTTAGCTAATTAATTAAAATGATAAATTCTTACCTCTACTAAGTTATAGGGTTATTGTGGCTAAGTCTCGGGTAATTGCCAAGTGCCCCTATCGCGGCAAAATGACCTCAAATTGTTAAGCGAGACAGAACAATACGCGTAGATAAAAGTGGCTAAAAATACAAAAAGAAATCCCCGAAACCTGGATCGAACAAGTGACCTTTCGGTGAGATGTGTTATCAATTACAGCCGAACGCTCTTCCAGCTGAGCTATTCGGGGATTGTTGGTGAAAGGGCGCCGCAAATTGGCGAGATGTCGACAGCCGACACTGACGATCGCGACAGATCGTTGATGCTTGTTACTGTTAATGGCGTCCCTATTTTGAGCGCGGCTTCAAAGCGTCAGAAGAACGCGTTAGCTGTAGATGGTATACTGATACAGTAAGACATCAGTCTCACCCATGTCACGATGAGATTCACAATAGAGAGACAGAATTGAATGCGAAAAGAAGCACTGAATCTAAAAGGTAAAAATCACGACAAGGCAAATGAAAAAGACAAAAAAAAAAAAAAAAGAGATATAGCTAGCAGCTATCAGTTTCGATCTGATGACCTCCGGGTTATGAGCCCGGCTATGGGAATTGTTAGTGCATGTTTGAGATGAGAGGATGCGAAATCACATACCGCGCTTCCACTGCGCCAAGCTGCTTTCTTGCGATGTTTTGCCGAGTTCTTTTTGCGCTCTATCAAGGGTCCCGTTCCGCGTATCACTCTAATTCGACCTTGCAATCCGGCATTAATGTCTTGTTGATTGCGGGGCTCGCTTGGATTTAACAGCTTGTTTGTTAAACACATGCATTAAACTCGGGCAGAGAGCCGATGTCTGCAAAACCTTCAGCGGCATCCATGCATGACGCGTGACGATGTCTTCAAGGGTATTTTCAGCTCGCTTAGCACTGACCATCGTGACAGCTTCTTGAGACGAAACGATGTAACGATCGGGCAGCTTCCCGAGCAGGGATCATCTGCCTGTCAATATCTTTCGGCCGATTCTCGTTAGTGATACCACCAGCCGGGAAAGCTGCACCCGAAGGCTTCTCCTTAATCAGACGAGGTCTCCAAGATGTGGATATCGAGTCAATGCGAACTCGGAAGACTATTGACGGGACCCCTTTTTCGGGAGCACGTGGATTTTCTTTTTTCAACGGCGCACGGCTGCTCGATACGAGTTACCCGATTATTACCGTTTGGGCTTGAGTCAGGGCGATCAGAAGTCTTATGATTGCGGGTTCAGTGATCGGGTAATTCCGATGCTGTTAGCCGGAGAAAAGAGATCCTATAGTTGCTTTGGCGGACACTTGTGCAGATTGGGGCGCTGACTTGGAGGCTTTTAGCTCAAATAGTTTGTCTGACAGATTAACTGCACCGTTGATTTTGAGTCAGGCTAAGAACATCGAGGCAAAACGTCTTTGCAAGCAAGACGACGGAAGCGTCAATCATTTGGTTCGGGAAACATGTTACAAAATGCGAGAAATTAAAAATGGAGTCAATAAACAAGAAAGACCAAGCTATTATGTATTAGACACGAAAATGAAGCAACTGGTGACATATAAGAACCATAATAAATCATCGTCGTCCCCGAGGGAACCCCATAAAATGGACCCGGAGCTGAATGTCCAAGGGCCAAGGATCATCCGCCAGCCGTTTCCCTCTTCCGCAACCGTCTACGCCCGTTCCCTCGCGATGGAGCGAGTCAGTCGAGGCACAGGCGACGACATTACTGAGATCTCGTTGGTAGATCGCGCTCATCCCTGTCTTGGCCTAGTCCCCCTTTGAGACTTAGTCTAGAACGAATTTCATGCCAGGCCCCAGACTCAAAACTTTAGCCAAACTTTATTGACCAAGCCAAGATGCGTGGTTGTCTTTATGGAAGGAGGGGAAGTTGATGGGAGATGAAGGGTTGGGGTAAGGGGAGGATCGTCGGGGTTCTTTTGTATTGTTCGTGGGTGAGACAATGGGAGAGATCTTCGATTTGTAACGGTGATGATGCTTATTAGCCACATGTTCCAGACTGAGATACATACCAGCTGATCATGAATCGAACATCCAAGCCTCTAGCCCTCTTCCCCGGCAATAGTCTCCTTCCCCAGTGACGGTAGTGGAACAATCCTTCGCGTGTCAAACCTCAGCCCACCCCAGCCAAGCCTAACCACACGCAGACTGGGTCAAGGAACACGCAGAAAACGCCATCTCCATGGTCCCCTGCCCTCCAGTCCCTTTTACGCACATAAGATCAGCGCGACTGTCTCTCCCCCCTCCTCGCGCTGTCTCCCACGTCTTTTGTTTTTTTCTTGGCAGGCTGACTCGGGTCGACCATGGATTACTTCGAGGTATGCTGGTCGATCTTCAGCACCATCTGTCTCGTCAATGTCGTTTTTGGTATTTTGGTCTGTGAGATTACTACGTTTACTGTGCTAGCTGCTGTGCCGATCTTTTCGTCTGCGGCAGGGGCTATTGCGAATGGGCTCTGCTATTATGTTTACTACCTGAAGAATCCTGTCATCAACGAAGTGGTAGCGGCTGTGTTCTCGGACTTCTTCTGGCTGGTATGATACCTTCTGGATCAATTGTATGTGAATGTTACTGACGATGTCAATAGTTGCAAGAAGCCAGTCTGTTGCTGTACAGTTATATCATCCTTCAACGAGTTCTCCGACCGAAGCAATGGCGCGTCTTTTCTATTCTCTTCTGGACCCTCATGGTCTTGACGGCGATCACTCGAGTCTTTATCGCCATCTACCGCGCCAAGTTCTTGATTGAAGGTGTCGCTGAGTTCGAAGTCATCATCAACTACCTTCACATTGGCTACTTCACCTCCATGGCCATCTCCGAATGTCTCAGCGCTTATTTCCTTGTCGTCATCTTTGCCTCAGCCAAGACAGCCAGTATGAGCGCTGCTCTCAAAGTCGGTCTTCTGCGATATCTGACACGCAGTACCGAAATGCGTGTCGCGTTCTTGGCTGTACTAGGAGTCGTGCGAACTATCATCCATCCGTTCCAAACTCCGGGTCAGAAGGCAGTCAACATCGCTAGTCAATTGGATCGCTTCCTCTACGCTCTATTCTGTCTATACCCAATTGTTCTATAGTAAGTCTCATTTTATCTCATCTGCTACAAAGCTAACCGAGTGCAGCTTTGATACACTTGCGTCCAAGCTTCGCTTCAACGAGGACCGATCGATATATACCCATAGTGACCAAGCTGCTGCCGGCAACCGCTACGGCTTAAGCACTCAGACAAGATGCTACACGACAACAAAGTCCAATTACGCCTCGAAGATGTATGGGGCCGATACCCCAGGAGATAGGAATGCTTCGCAAGAGCAAATTGTCCCGGCCAATGGATCCACCCGGTCCGGAGTATCGGAAGTTGAGATGGAAGACATGGATGTCGAGGGATTTGTTATCAGGAAGACGACTGAGGTTACAGTCACATAGTTACTTAAAGGCCTACATCGCGCCGAACAATATCATAGATTTTCTAATACATAATTGTGCAAACAATTCCACCTTCAAAGTTCCTCTAAGTTATGGCGATGAAAATAAATGTCGAAGTGGCCAGAAAAGCGAGGGCCTATATCGCAGCGGAGGGAAAAACCCAGGCAAGGTGAAACATAACGTGGAACTTCAATGTCAGTCCCCGTAAGGTGCTCAACTTTGAGACCGACACATGCGCCCGTCATCTGAAACAGACCAAGCCTCACTACCGACCGCGACTGTCGCATAGAACAAGCTCTCAGGATCGTACTTCTTCTTTATCTGCAACAATTTATCATAAATGACTCCGTAGAAGGTCTCTTGCCAATCCTTCTGTTGAAAGTCTGCTTCGTTGACATACGCACCAGCACCAGGCGTTGCAGCCTCAATCACAGGTTGGATCTCCTCTGTCATTCTCTTCAGAGTAGCCAGCATCTCCTCCCATGGGGCTTCGTTATCCCAAGGAAGAGTCAGAGAAACCTGCACGATGGAATCTCGCCATTGGGGTAGTACCGAGTTGACGTTGTTGCCCCCGAATCTGGATAGGTTGAGACCGACGCCGATGTAGATGACTCCCATCTCAGCGAGCTTCTGAGCTGTTGGAGAAAAGCCCTTCAGCTTATTGCGTGGTAGCAAACGACCTCCGAAGAGCTGTGTCCCTACTTGGATGTTGCCTGCTGGGAGGGGACCCCAGTAGTGACCGTAATGCTCGTAGTAACTTGGGAAGTGCGTGAAGTTCGGTTCAAACTTGATACCAAGATCAGACAAAGAATCGGCGAGCGGCTGAAGGATCTGCTTCACCTCGGCCTCAGTCTTGTCGTACGCCGTCAGAGCTGGGATCTGAAGGAATGAGTCTGAGAAGAAGTAGATGATCATAACCCCAGAGTCAACAATCTGGGGCAGAGCAGCATGGAAATCATCGATGGCCTTATATATGAGCTCTGGCCTTCCCTGAGGTGCAGTTACAAGAAAATTGGCTCCACTGACTTGAGCTTCTGGATAAGCCCGTACAGTAGCTGAGACAACGACGCCATAGTTACCTGTACCACCACCGCTCAAAGCCCAATACAAGTCGCTATTTTCACTCCTGCTGGCTTTGACAAGCTTTCCATCGGCAGTAACGACCTCGAATTCGAGGGTGTTATCTGCTGCTAAGCCAAAATTGGTACTTAGAGCTGAATGGCCTCCTCCTTGGGTATATCCTCCCGCAAGACCAACGGAAGGACATTCTCCAGTAACGACGACCAGATTCTCAGCATGAGCAGCTGCAAGTGCCTCAAAGCCTTGAACGCCGGCGCCGACCTTGAGAGCTTTTCCTTGATAGTGACCGTCTTTCCAGTCGGTGACTTCTGTGCCCTTGAGGTAGTGAGTCCAAACAGCGAGGGATCCTGCACCGGTTGAACGACCGAGGTAATCATGACCTGTGTTACGGATGATAAGGCGTATATTTCTATCCTTGGCGAAGTTTAAAGACGCTACGACGTCGTCTGCAGTCGTGGCATTGACAGTATATCTGACGTAGTTACCGAGTGTACATGGCTTGTCCCTGGGCTGGAATGGGTCACAAGACTGATTGGCGAATAGAGGAGCCATCATGGACGAGGACGATTCCGAACTTGCATGCATTAGCAGCCGATTTGCGGACTGAAGCAGAGCGTCATGACTGGAGCCGGACTCACTGAATTGACGAATACAGCCATTCGCTTCGAAGCCGTTGACACTCCTCAGCATCATAATTCGGATCATGACATGGACTTCCCAGCGGAACCGTAGCTATCAACTTGCCACCAACCGTACTGTTGAGGTGATCCCAGTCGCCATCAGAAGGCCAGCACGCGTCACCAGGGAAGTATTTGCAGTCTGATACCGTGGCTTTACAGCCAGCTGAACCGAGCTGCAGAAACAGAACAAGGAGGTTGCGCATCGTTGTCAGTGTTAACCAATGATAGATAAACGTCTCTCATCGATTGAATGGGCGGTAAAGATGCATGAAGTGGCTGTCTTACGCAGATTTTCGGTCTTCCCCGCAAACGTACTTTTGTTTCTTTTGCTGCCCCTGTCAGCCAAGCATGTTGAGGTGGAGAACTATTGGTGTTACTGGACAAGGATGACTCTGCAATGAAGATCTTTACAACTTTATCGTAGATGGATGGAGGGAAAAGATCGACAGCTGCTTGTAATAAGAAAGAACAGTCCGTGATCTAGGTAAATATAATATGGAAGAGCAAGCATACGTAGAACCCCTTGGACTTTCCAAGTCTACAGCAAAGGCAAGATTTTCCAAGCCGGGTAAGCGAAAGGTAGACATAACTTCAAGACTTAGCCCTCAACTGCAGCTATTCCTTCATCATCTCGAACCAACTTCGCTTGGTTATAAGCGTCATCATCCGTTGGCAATTGCAGATTGACTGCTGCAATCCGAGCTGCGCTGACTTCCAAGTCACCATCGCCTTCCAATGCTAGCACATGGCCACCAGAGTCTCTGGTCGCTGCCAGGAAGTGAAGGTGGTCGCCTGCGACGCTGATACCTTGCATGAAAGCAGGCGATCTGAACCCAATGATCGTACCCTTGATGTCGTGGAACGTATGCGAAGCCTGTCGCTTTCCAAGCTCGGCAAGACTTTCACCTGGTGATAGCTGTCCCCCAACCGTCCGTACAGTGACTGACTTGAATGTCCCCCCAATTCTGTAGACCAGATAGTGATTATTTGTCGCAGGAAGAAGCTTCGACAGAGTCTCCGTAAACGAGTCCTTGCTCGGTATTTGTTTCGAAGCAGTAACAGTTGGTTTAAAATCCGTGATCATCGCAAAAGGCGCCGTCTGCTCAGCGCACGCATCTTTATCCAGCGCTATAACAGACCCATCAGGCTTCATATCGTAAATAACCCCATCGAGAATGATCATTTCGCCAACCATGTGTCGAAAGGTGCCAAGGCCGTGTTCGCCATGTGTGAGGAGTTCCGAAAGGGGGATTCCTGTCTCGGCGACTCCATCCATGAGGGCTGAGACAACGGAATATTGGAAGAGGTGATTGGATGGCATTTTTGGTGGGTGATGTGAGATGTGAGATGGTGTTGCGTGAGTGAGAGGCACAGCTTGTCCCTTGGTTGAGAAAGTTGCACGAATGCGGGGTCTGAGGAGCCCAATCATATGACGACATCTGGATCAAGACGTCATCAGAAATGAGGGAGGTGAGCTCAATCATCAAGAGACGGCAATGGCTTCGAGAGACCAGATGAGAAAGGAATTTTCATTTTATGCCCCAAAAACACGAGAAAGTTAGAAAGCATTGGGCAATAACTAACTGCCGGGGTAAACAGTCTTTGTGTCTGCGAGATACTGCAGATTGTATACTCGACACGGCATCATGTTCATCTAGAAACTCATGCAGGTAGTCGCCTGGAATAGAAAATACGACAACGCTTTTGGTCCAATAGCAATTGCTGGCCCAACCAGACCAACTCCCTCGTCGGGGTAAGATGTGAGATTTCAGCTGCTTACTGGTCTCTTGATAGCGCCCTCGTATTCTGTTCCAAGTTTTGATAGCCTGCTTTCTTTCCTCTGCTAAATTACAGGCAACAGCAACTGTAGACTCTCATAGCACCAACTTTAGTCCCACGTTAACTTTCATGAATCATTGGTTTGTTCACGATTGACCAGCATCTGCATTGCATTGCACACCGAATGCAAGGGAGATCTGCCCGTGACACGCTAGGGGAGGAAATAAAACTCGGAACCTAAAGCCTAAGTGATAAAAAGATTTAGGTAACTTAGTATAAATTTAGGATAAGTTTAGGATATCTTTATAGAGTTTATTTTATTATCCTAAACTTAGGTCTTGTGTTTTCTTGCTCCCAAAGGACACGGCAAGAAGCGGTATGGTGGCTGCTTAGTTGCGGGTTGCCGGGCGGGCCGACTAGCTCATGCTAGTGGCACGCTGAGCCGTTTCCCCAGCCAAACCTCGATGGTTCAGCTCGCCACAATATGCCCAATCCTCAATATTGCTGCGCCAAAGTGAGGGGAAGCCAATGGCAGGAATGTGATATGTTCACTTTTGTGAGACTGCATGAGATACTGCGCCGAGAGGGGAAGGACTGCTGACTGGCAATGGGTATAAAAACAATGGCTTGCTCAACCAAGGGCACTGTCTTCTTCCCCTTGGATCTCTATAGTCTTGAAGTCCAGTTCCTAATTTTCTGTTGAGAGAAAAACCTGGTATTTTACTTGTCACTTAGCGAAAATGGCTAAACGTGCAGAGCATCTCCCGGCGATGCCGCCCCAGGACCCTTCGTTACAGGTCCCAAGCGGTCTGCGGGTTGCTTACGCCAAGCATCTTCTCGACAAACATCTCCGCAGCCTGCGATTTGAACTGAACGATGGTGTCAGTCGCAATGAGCCACTTCCAGCAATAGGCCATGCACCTTATAAAGGACATGAGAATCCCTTGGAGCATCTCACCGAGTACAACGGTCGTGTTGCCATCGTCGGTGCTGGCGCCACGGGCTTGTATCTCGCCATGATGCTCAAGTACCTCAAGATCTCCAATGTGGATATTTACGAGGCTTCGAACAGGATTGGTGGTCGGGTCTATACGTATCCTTTCGAGAAGGAAAATGCATCTCCTCATAACTACTACGACATTGGGGCCATGCGTATCCCGGAGATTGACGCAATGCAATCGTTAGTTCGCCAAATATTCTAAATGAACAACATACTAAAGTATCGCAGGACACTTACCCTCATCGAAGAGCTGAATCTTCCGAAAACGAAGTACGTTCTTGATGCTAAGTGCGAGCCCCAGATGCATTGGTACTCCAATACCGAATCGCCAGAGTAAGGAGACCTACGTTCCACTTTGAGGAGAAGAAACCTGACCTTGAGTAGCGGTACACCATATGATGATCGAATGAACAAGATCATCCAGAGTATTGGGTCAAACTGGGACGAGAGGTTTGCGGAATGGATCGAGACTGGCAAGGATAACCATTCTACCAGAGGATGGCTCATGTTCACCGACCCAAAGTAGGTATTTCGCTGACAGTCTTTCGCAATCGCTAATGTCCTTTCAAGCTGGACTTATGACCAGACGGAAGAAGCCGAGTCCGCCTCTACGTAAGTTCTGGGATCTAGTGACACTGTCTAGTACTAACATCATGCAGGTCTACCGGTCTATTCGAACAGTCCTTCGTTGAATCCCTATGTGATTTTAGCGATTTTCAGGCCACGGCTGGTAAGCCTTGGTGGCGTCTTGAAGGCGGCATGACAGTCGTCACCGAGAAGATGAACAAATGCATCGAAGATCCTGATTGGGTTCCACACAACCCTGTCTCTCTCAAAGTCACCAAAAATACGCCTGTCGTAGCTATGACAGAGAATTATCAGGAGAATAAGATCGAGGTTACTATCAATGGAGCTGAGGGCACCAAGACAGAGTCATATGACATGGTCTTCAACACCACCGCCATGGGTCCCCTCCAGCGCATGGACATCTCGGGTCTTGTCCCCGGTTTCGGTCTTCCTCAGACTCAGAGAAACATTCTCACAGGTATCCGAGCTCTGAGCTATGATCGATCCTGCAAGGTCGCAGTCAAGTTCAAGAGCCGTTGGTGGAAGAACATGTACAAGGCTTCCAAGAACGGTAGCACTTTCGGCGGCGTGTCGGGCTCTGATCTACCAAGCAGCAACATTGTCTACCCATCCTGGGATGACGGAGATGAGAACTCTGCTGTGCTTATGACGTCTTATACATGGGCTCAGGATGCTACCCGAATGGGGTCCCTGATTCCTGACTACACGAAGCAGAAGCCGCATATTGACGATGCTGTCGTTACTCAGTGCTTCCAAGATCTCGTTAAGCTCTGGGGACAGAGTGAGGACCCCAAGATTACCGTCGAGTTTCTCAGAGACCAGTATCTCGAGCACCACGCTTTCGCCTGGTCTCACGATCCCTACACCGGCGGCGCCTTCGCTCTTTTCGGCCCCGGTCAATTCAGCTTTATCTACCCCGAGTTCCAGCAGCTCCTCTGTGATGGAAAGTTCGCCATCTGCGGCGAGGCTCTTAGTCCTCATCACGCGTGGATCTCTGGATCCTTGGATAGCGGATACCTTACCATGCTGCGATGGCTAGTCCATCTCGACGATAACGATAGAGCTGATGCATTGAAAAAGGCATGGTTTGGACGTGGAAAGGGTGAACACACTGCTGAGTATGATGGGAAGTTGATGAGATGGACTGTTGAGCTGGGTCAGCAGGCGGCTAGGAAGACTCGGAAGAAGCACCACTGAGACTGCTGAATGGTCTGGTTTATGGAAGCTTGGTGGTGTGACGCGATTGTTTTCAACTGCCTTCGCGAGCTCAGATGGAACACAAGACGCTCAAGTATGTCGGTTGCACCGAATTTGAAATTTCATAACACATCTGGATTGAATTGAATCGGAAGCAAAAAGGCCTGAGTATCGCGTTCATCTAAAAGTCGCTTCTGTGCAAGTACTTGGCTAGTGAAATTTTATTGCGGGTGAGTTTTGGCTGAATCCGACCTGTCCCGGCATTTCATAGGCTTCTGACAAATCCTAACCACATAAATTCGCTCGAAGGCATCTTGGTAGCCAAAAATCACTTGAAGAATGTCGCCTGGAATTGTTGGCCGCATCGAGATTGGATCTTGGCTTGACACATTCCTCACGCCCGATGGTCCGTCCCGACATGACTGTACAATGCACTGCGTATCGGTTCAGAAAAAGACAGCAATGGTCACTAAAGTAAAAGGAAAGGATGGCGAATTACACATTAGAGTAGTCTGGCATTATTTCACGAAGCTAATACTATGCTGTTCTGGGATTGTTTGTGCAACAAGAGAAAACGACATTATACGGCATCTCAGTGACGTTAAGTAGTTCAATCACTAGGCTGTAGACTAATCGAAGCCAGCCAAAACTGGATCTTGGTCGGCCCAGTCTAGTCCGCTACTCTATACTGGAATGGGCTGGAACATCTTTGCGTAACGGAATGAGTTTTGTAATAGTGCCACAAGTGGCAAGCCCGATTGCACATAAATCTGCTGGAAGCGCAGTCGCGGCCATGTAATAAAGTTGTATAGAAACAGAGACGCGGGTCAAGCATAAAGCTCTCCTCACCAGCTCATTAACGCATCATCATTTAAAAGTCAAGCAATGAAGCTGACTACCATCTTTCAATCTGCAGCGCTTGTCGCAGCCTCTCTCACCGAGCTGTCACAAGCCCAAACCTTTACCCCCCGTGGCTTCACAACCCCCAAGCGCAAAGAGCTATGGCAGCCAGAAGTTGGTACACCGTGGCAGATCATCCTCTCTGAAGTCGTCAAAGTTCCCAAAGCAGGCGTTAGCTCTATGACACCAGATGTACCTATCTGGGATATGGATCTCTTCGAGACCTCTAAAAGCACAATAACCACTATGCAGAAGGGAGGGAAGAAAATCATCTGTTACTTCAGCGCTGGTTCGTGGGAGAACTGGCGTAAAGATAAAGACAGTTTCCCAAAGAAAGACCTTGGTAAAGTGATGGATGGCTGGCCTGATGAGAGATGGGTGAATATTAGCAGTGTAGCTGTGAGAGCTATTATGGTGCAACGAATCAAGCTGGCGGCTGAGAAGGGATGTGATGCTATTGATCCTGATAACATGGATGGATATGTAAGTCACCGACGCAACGCTTAGAGCACTCCACTGACCACCACTGTAGCAAAACGACAATGGCCTTGGTCTCACCGAAGAAGACACCGTCTCATATGTCAAGTTCCTCTCCGCAGAGGCAGCCAAGTATAACATGGTAATGGGCATGAAGAACGGAGGAGATGTTACAGAAGAGGTTCTGCCATATGTTGCCTTCTGTATCAACGAGTCTTGCATCCAATATTTGGAGTGCGACTTGTACCAGCCCTATATCGACGCGGGGAAGCCAGTCTTCAACATTGAGTACCCCAAGGGCGCACCAAAGGTGAAGGCTAAGGACAAGAAGAAGATTTGCTCTACTAGCGGTGCAGCAGAAGGATCAGATGACTTTAGTAAGGTCATCAAGAAGATGAACCTGGATAAATGGGTCATGTATTGCTAAGTGTTATGGGAGTATTCAGCACTATCACGTTTTTATTTTTAGCATTTTCCCTTATCTTTCTTATAAAGCATAAAGAATCTTTCTGAAAAAAGGCATTTGAAAGGTTCCTGGGTTACATATAGACACGGAATAGAGTGTCCAAATGGGGACACGCAGATGGCAGAGTATGTCGTGGTATGTATTTTAGTGTCTTCAAGACAGCTGATAACTATATACGTGTAGCTTAAGGCTCAGAAGCCATCATAGAATGGCATGGCAGCTTAGCTAGTGCCGCTGCATCCAACAAAGTTGTTACCGGAAGCACCAGTGTGAGTAATGGCGCCAGCATACTGGCAGCTGGTGTTGATAACAACACGGTCAGCGCCTGGAGAGCCTGGACACATGTCAGAAATAATTTCGATTCGTCGCGACTTCTAACTTACCACCAGTGTAAACACCGCCGCTCTTGATGGGGAATTCCTGGTAGGGACCGTTGACAGGGAAGTCAAAACCCTCGTAGTTGTTGTAAGTGTGAGGGTAGGTGGAGCTGCCAGCAGTGTCGTCGTTCTGGTAGTACTGGCAAGCAGCGTTGGCAGCAGCGCGGACTTGAGAGGCGGAGTAGTTGGTGCTGCCGCAGGTGGTGGCGGATTGACGGCTCTCAATAGGGCTGGCGACAGCCAGGCTGACAAGAGCAGCGAGAGAAGCGATAGACTAAGAACCAGGTCAGCATTGATCGTTTGTAAGCGTGTTCTTTGAGGTATGGCGTACCTTGAAGAAGAGCATCTTGTCAATGAAGTTACAAGAACCAACGATGGATGAGAGCGTGTAGGAATAGTTACATCATTGCTAAGAGCTCCCTCACAGATTTTATAGTTGATGATCTCTATGTCCAGTGTATACTCGGAACACCAAACATATCAGTCCATCGAAACCTCGGTGTCCCAAAACATGTAGATCTTCAGAGAGAGAGGCAGGTGGATGAACCCATGAGTCCGATTGGCCGCATAATTCACTGAGTTTCGAGATAGTATCACCACCTGCTTAATTTGGATGTAGGTCCGGCAAATGGGCAGATGTAGCTGGGCCTAGTCTGGCCAGTCACATCAAAATCCCGCACCGAGAGCGGGTCGTGATCGACATATAACTGTCTCAGCCAGCGCCCATGTGTTGCTCTTATCGCAATCATTGGAGCCCTTTTGTATTTCATCCTCGGAAATCGGATGTGATACGCCGTGTTAGCGCCCAATCGTCTATCTTGTAATTCCGCTTTCCCTTCATCCTGCTTTTCATTTCATGCTCTCTCTCCTTCGCTTCTCATCTCTCTCATTCATCTCTGCCCGGAAAATGACCGACCTTACGAAATTACTGAGCGACAGTTCTGTGTCGGCTCAACAAGCTGCTGAACAGCTCGCGAGCCCTTGCCTGGAGGCTATCAAGAAGAATGAAGACGATTCAAAAATTGAGGGGGAGTTTGACAGTCTCTGGTCTTCGGTGCTCTCCGCTGCCGAGCAGACCCCCCACGACAAGCAAGGGAAGCTAGTGGAAACCTTGCATGCGATAAAGAGCATTCCGCAATCTGCAGAGACAGCCAAGAAGGTTGTCGTTTGGGGTGAGGAGAAGCGCTGGGATGAGCTACCCATGTTTGGGGGCAAGGCACGCGAGCAGCTCGACATCGGTAAGCTCCGCTCTCCGACAATCTCCAAGACATACTGACCCTGATAAGCACAAGAAAAGTCGGATGAAGCCTTTGTCAATATCAACGGCTTCTTTGCGCGCGCAACTACTGCTGGGGTTGATGACCTTAGCCTCTTCGCCATCTGGACCTTGCGCGAGGCGCTTGAGGACCCTGCTGCTGATAAGATCTCGGAGACGTCGCCCAAGCTATTGAAGGCTTCTTCTGTCTGGTTCACCTACGCCGCCGATGCACTTGCAAAGGCGAGCAAGGATGGAAAGCAGTTTGACGGCAAAGTCGCCAAACCGGGTGCTAGCCTGACGGAGTTTAAGGATGAGGCCGGATGGAGGGGCTTCAACAATGACAGATGGAAGGTCTGGCTCGATAGGTTGTCGGCTCTGAAGGAAGCAGATGTCCCAGAGGAAACCAAATCGTTAGTGGTTCAAGCGCTGAGTATGACAAAGGCATAAGTGAAGACATCCTCTAATTAAAACAATACACCGATTTACGATTGACCGTTTACTGCGATTTGCTTCCCTTTTTTGATTCGTCGATGTCAGCCAATGAGAAAACTTACGCCATGTTATGATGTCCGCAGCCTGATTCCGTTTCAACCTGCAGGAAATGTCAGCCGCACATTGAAACCCCTCATCCAGTTCATCATATTCACTACTGGTTTGATAATCGACTGAAAATGGCTCTAGTGATACGAGAAGTCTCCGCGCTGAAGCCGGACATCCGTCTGGCTCAGGCGGTATCAGAGTTTGAAGCAGCGCTTACAGCTGAACAAAAACTCACCTTCAGAGCCTCCCGAACAGCAGCGATCAGCACAGCACCAACCATGTCCGACGTCATGCGTCTCACAGCAGAGATGGACCTCAAGGCAACGAGCAAGCATGGTCGCATACGATGTTTCGGGCCGCGATTAACCAACATGCTTCAGGCTATACAGCAGTTTGCAGCGTTGGGTGACATCGTCGTCGGCGGGTCCCAGAACCTTATCGCATGTGGAGTCTGGTCCGCTGCGAGAATGACTATTTATGTGAGAAGCAACAGTTAATCACTGATATCCGATTCTCACTAATGCTTCTTTCAAGGTAATGACCGGATACTTGACTCATTTAGAGAAGCTCTCAGTCCTATTCATGACTGTCGGCCGGAACGCACCGCGATATCAAGCAATGGCTGCTATATATCCGAAGTCCAAGAACCTGCAACGATACCTTTGTGAATACTTCATTGTTGTCACCAATCTATGTTATCAACTCGTTACTTGGGTTCAAAAGCCAGCTTTGAATCGAATTTCAACTTCCCTCAGAGACCCTGACATGAAAAGCTTTCAGGCAGACCTAGAAACATGGTCCGCGTCTATCAAAGAAGAGGCAGATCTATTGCTTAGCCAACGTTTCCAAGAGGAAGCCAAAGAAAACGCGACCTTCAGATCGATAATATCGTATCGCTCCGAATATATTCACTATCGACAAAGGATGGACAGAAGCATTCGCTTTCTAGACGCTTGCTCGCAGCATGATTATCGCACGACATGGAAGCAAACGCGCAAGCGTGGGACAACTCGGACTCTACCTTCATACCGTGAATACCAGAAATGGAAAAATACTCCGTATGTTGGTAATTCAATTCTTTTCCGTGGCAAGCTGGGGGCAGGGAAATCTGTCCTCCTCGCAAACATCATCGACGATCTAAACCTTCTTCAAAACGCCATTACGCTATACTTCTTTGCGCGCCATGACACTCCAGACTCTCTCAGCTCTCGAACTATCCTCGGGTGTCTAGCCCGACAGCTGTTGGAAAGCTTCGTCAACGATACCAGGTTCGACCACATATTCGCGGAGCGCGTATCTCAACTAGACCTCGATGATATTATTGTGATCTTCAACACCATCCCATCTCATGGTCGACCTGTATATGTCGTAGTCGATGGACTCGATGAATGCTCTACAGAAGAACAAGAAACCGTACTGCGCTGTCTATCATCAATCAAACCCAATGGCTACAAGATCTGCACATCAGTCAGGACTCCTACGGAAAGCTCAGTATGGGAAGGCCAGTCTTTCGAATTTTGCGAGCCTATTCCAGAAGAAAATCAGGACATATCCGACTTCGTGCAAGTTGAAGTCGACCAAAGAGTAAGAAATAAACGACTAGTTACTCTAGACCCGTTGCTAGTCCGAGACATCAAACAGGAGCTCATCGATGGCGCGTGTGGGATGTAAGTACCTGGAAAGCTACAACTTTCTCACAGTCTACTAACAGCTTCTTTTAAAGGTTTCTGTGGGTTGCACTGCAGCTTGATTCAATATGTTCCGAAATATCTGATAGTGCAATACGCGAAGCAATTCGCGACCTTCCGCGGGATCTCACGCAGACATACGAACGAAATCTACTCAAGTCCAGCTCAAGTGACTCCAATGGTTACCACATTAGAATTTTCAAGTTACTCGTGGGCGCCAGAGAGCCGTTGACTACAGAGCAGCTACGAGAAGCTGCTAGTGTCAAGACAGGGCACACCATTTGGAGTCCACAACAGCACATCAGTAACATCCAAGCGGTTCTAAGGTTCTGTGGCTGTCTTGTGATGGTTGACGAAGAAGATGATACAGTCAGGTTCATCCATCACAGTGCTCGAAGTTTCTGCCTCAACTCGCCCAGAAATGCAGCAGAATGGACCTTTACTGAGAGAGAAGCCAATCTTGCCATTGCTGAGACATTGGTGACCTATCTCAGCTACAACGTTTTCGACACTAGGCTGTCTAAGAACGTCGTCCCTAAGATTGACGCCAACCGCATACCTGCAAAGTTTGCGTTGAGTACGATGACAAACCACCAAGTGGGGAGTCGCGTCACGAACAAGTTGTTCAGACTGAAATCTCAAGTTAAACAGAATATCGGCCCAACTCTCGCTGAACTCGGCCCAAGTTATCAAGAGAGCGATGTGCAAGAATTCTTTTTGCTTTCATATGCGAAGAATAACTGGATACGGCATACTTCGCGATTGGAGAGTCTTCCGTCACTTCCCCACTGGTATCATCTACTGGATCACGCAACCTTTGGGCTTAAGGGCGAGGATATCGATGTCGCTGTGCGACAATTTGCCGTGTATACCGATAGTAACATAGGCATATCCCCTTTCAACGCATCATTATACGCGCACCCGCAAATGATCTGGGCAATGTTCAATGGCCACATTCTCCTTCTTAGACATGAGATCATCAAGTATCGTGGAGTAGCAAAGCTACAGGCCTTTGCTTGGCTCTGGCTTCTTGTGACGAAACTCCCAGAACAGGCCCTTTTGCATCTAGACTATCATCTTGCCAGGTGGTTATGTCTGATGCTTATTCGTCTAGGTAGAAACCAGCCAGCTAAGACTCTCCTTTTACGTCGCCTTTCAGCTTCTGATGATTGCTTTGTTAAATATGCTCGTGAAGCTATCATTTCCTCTGACGCCGAAGCCTTTACCTTTTTCTTGAATCGATTCACGGCGGAGGATATTCAGCACTTCAAAGACAGTCCACATCTCACAGAGTGGGCTATATCTTCTGGGAACGCAAGCATGCTCTGTCTCCTAGTAGGAAAAGGCCTAGCGACAGATCCTGTCGTCAACGGGCGTGGCATTAATCAAGCCTTGAAGCTCGACTTTCCAGATGAACTCAAATTCCGCTTGGTATATTACCTTTTCCGTACTGATTTCGACTTTGATATCCTTGGAGAGGATGGGCTTTACAGAGTGATCCAGCTATTTCGCGATTATGCTGCTCTTGAAAAAGTATCCCATATGATTCGAAAGCTCTTCGCTTCTGATAGCCGCATATCCAGTCGAAAACATGAGGTCCTTTTGCGCATGGCATGTATATGGGAGCAATGCGACGTGAAAGAGACTCTGTTACAATTCTCAACTAGTCCCGATACGAGTGCATTGGGAAAAAGTTGTCTAGATATCGCACTTCATGGTCCTTTTGAGGACCGAGAAAGACTTATTTGGACTCTTCTTCAATTCGGAGCACAGCCAACTACGGAAACAGTAGACCAAGCCTTGGAAATGCGATATTGGAATCTTGCATCGTATTTGACAATGCAAATCAAACCTGACAGGCCGAAACCTCATTTCAGCGACGACTCGGCCGCTACCATAGACTCATTCCTCGCCTATGCCGAGCTCAGGGAGGATTTGCATAATCCCATGACGCAGCACTGTCAATTGCATTTATATGTATCGTATGATCGGGAGAATTACCAGTTCTACATCGGACCTCCAGATGCCGGAGATCGCTGCTGGGAAGCCGTTCGTGCTGCAGGAGCCCCAAATTCTCAGTTCACCAAGACGCAGGCACCAGGTTATGCGCGGACTTATGACCAATCTCCAGACACTCAGAGTCGGACTACACTGGCTGTTGAAGTAGCTGTATTCATGATTGATCCAGAATTCCCAGAACAAGACCAGACCACGTGCTTGAGACTTATTACCCCAACCAGCTTGGATGTTATTTCCGAAGTCACCAGAAGATGGCAGTCAACATCGCATATCCTTGACTTGCTAAATACCGACAGCGACTCCGCCATGATGATTGACTACGAAAATTGTTATCCGATCTGGGATAGCATATGCCGAAACGGTGGCTTGGGTCGGTGGTTACTGCCAGATTCATTCTGGGACACTCCAAAGATTCGGGAAGTCGTTGAACAGCGCCACTATCTGATGCGTAGGCAGGTCGAAGACGCCCATCGGGGGCTGCATATCCTAAATAAATGCATTTCTTTGTTACTACTACTACGTGGAACGACGGCACACGACGATGGCGAGATATACCTTCCGTCAATACTCTCCGAAGGGCGATGGTTTCCAGAGGGCATTTCGTCCGATCTTGTGTACATGGGTCTCCGCATTCAATGGTTAAGGGCTTTAGGGGTCATGTTTGACAGCGGGTTTCTTTCAAAGGCCAATGTTACTGAGCAATTGTTAGTAGAAATGGGCAGTATGGCTGAGATCCTGCCTGGAATGATTGACATGCACGAAGGACTGAAGTATCGTCTTCACTACCACAACATCATGCCTGATATTCTCGAAGCAGCCTTCCTCGGTGCTGAGGGTAGGGGGGTTCTCGCCGGTCTGCTTCGTCAGATGAATCAGTGGACCATAGAGGTTTGCCACTGGATTGAAACAGTGGACACAGAAGTGTTTATGTTGTCTATGGGTGAGAATGCGCCTCTATCGTTCGCAAGAGCATTCCAATCATTCCGCGAAGTGGGTGCCACTGATGAACAGATGGAGATGCTAGAACGATCACTGGATATTGCTAGGGGGAAAGTACCAGAGCTAGAGTGACTACTTATCTGATATTTCTTATTCACAACTTCCCCTTCAACGGGAACACTGCCCAACGCCCTTTTGCTTTTGCATATTCCTTTCCATTCCCATCCTTAATTACCGCGTAAACCACCAATGAAGCTCCGTCATCTGATATATCTCCCATACTCGCTGTGATCTGAATGACCTTGGGAACTCGTAGCGGTCGGAGATATTGAACTTCCATGCTTTGGGCAGCTATCATATTCGCTACCAAGTCGAGCATTCCAGGGTTTGTTTTAGGCGAACATCTCCCGGTAACTTTGGTAGGTATCATGCCATTTTGCAAGCGAGCGTTGGCAATGCCCAGAACGCCCATGACATCATATAGAAGTGTTGCTTGAACGCCGCCATGGCAAATTTCTCCAAAACCGCAGACACCATCGCCCAAGGCGCAGAATACAGTGCAAGTCTCAAGGGGGAGCCAGCGCGTCTTCGATTCGGAATTCAGAGTCGGCGCGGATGAAGGGTCGTGGAACAGCACGATGCGATGAGAGATGGTCGACAGTGAATTCAGTGTCTCGCTAAACAGCTTTCCGGTACTTCCACGGCCGTCTTGTTCCTCGTCCAATCTGGGAACGGCAACTGCATCAGGATGTATGAACTGATTGCGGCACCACGGTATGTCAAAGAAGTAATCGACATCTTTTTGACCACCAGGCACAATCTTTGGACCAGACATCTTTAGTGCAAGGTCGATGAGCTCAATCAAGTAACAAGTGATATGTTGTGAAGCAGTAAGGACAGCGGTTCATGAGAGGAAGTGATGATAAGCGAGGGAAACAGAGGTAAAAGCCTCCCTGAAATTTTGTGGCAATCTGATAGAGCTGAAAACAAGGCATCAATGTCGTAACTTGTCTCTGGTGAAGCTATTTAGTGTGATTGGCGTAGCTGAAAGGCTTAGCACTCAGGGCTTGGTAGCTGAATTGCTGAATGTGGTAATCCAGACTACTAGCCCTGTTGCCATGTAACAGATTTCTATACATGGCATGTTCAGCGCCATCGAGTCGGCAAAAGTAGGCAAAGTATGGGAGGCATATAATGTAAAGGTCTCCAAAGCTTGTTTTAAAGGTAAACTAATTTCTTTCTCTTTCATATTCATATATCCAACGGCGTGTGATGCAAACATCAGCTGTCGAACAAGTCAACTCAAAACGACACTCTCATAATCATCGTATCAGACGAAAACTCAAAAACAAACTTGTATCCTTGAAATTGTACTAGAACTAGCTTACGCTATGGTCGTCTACTTCTTCAAAGTACCCGCAATTTGAGGCTTCAAGTACTTCGCAATGTAGTCATCGTTCTTCCAGCCCGACCAATCAGCCTTCTTCAGTCCCCAAGAATCATCAAACTCCTGAATACCCTGACGAGTATAGTACCGACCAACAATAACCCAAATGAACCAACTAGCCTTGATCTCAGGCAGATACTGCGACAAGCAGCTCACATAAGTGTTGGCGGTATTGTAATCAGCACCATTCATAGCTTGGCCAAACTCAGTCAACATGACGGGGAAAACCTCAGCGACGTTGGGGTCGCTCTCGTTCATGGCCTGGAAACCCTTGTTGTAAAGGTTGTAGCGAAGGGAAGAGCAGCTGGTTCCACTGTTCTCGTAGTTGTGAATCTCAAGAACGAGCTTATCCTTGCCGTAGCCGACAAAGTCATCTCGGTTGAAGACTTCACCTCCGGGCTGGAGCTTCTCACCGGAGTAGAGGGGAGTGACGTAGGTGTCGTAGTTCATGCCGGAGATGACGATGATTGTATTAGGGTCGGCTTCGTGGACTGCATCGGCACCTTGGCGCATGTACTTGTAGAGATCACTCCAGTTGTATGACTTGTCGCGGAGGGCATTGTTGTTGGTGGGCTCACGGGGCTCGTTGCGCAGAGACTGGGTGATCTTGGCGGGCCAGTCCTTGCTCTGTTTATAGTCAGTATAGATCCCATGAGGCTGGCGATAGGGAAGGATATACGTGAGCTGCCATGAACTTGCCACCTCGAACCCAATTGTCGACATTAAATTGAGTGTCTCCCCACCAAGTGTTGCCGTCTGTACCTCCGCAGCACCACTTAGCCTCGGAGATGTGGTTGTCAAGGTCGATGTAGATTTGTTGACGAAGACATTCAGCAGCAATGGCGTCGTAGACCTAAGACTGTTCAGTATTATCTCTATTGACAGAGTGTCAATTAAACATACCTCGAGACGTGTTGTCTGAGCTGTGAAAGAAGGGTTGTTCTTCAACACCTTCTGAAGAATGATTGTACCATTCTCCTTTCCAAGACCTTCCTCAAAGGCAGTCTGGAGGTCAACATCTTTGCCATTGTTGGCATAGATCTGATCAACAAGCTCAGTGGCAAAGGTGAGGCGAATGGCGTTCATGCCAATGCTCTTGATATCAGAGAGAATATCCTTGATGGACTGGTACTGCAGACCTTCAGGCACCATGACTTCGCCGTGGCCAGGCCAGTTGGCTCCAGCGAGGCTGATCTTGTCACCATTGGCGTTGACAATCCAACGACCCTCTGTTTTGAAAGGTCCATTGGGCCATGCTGCTACAGCATTGCCAATGAGGGAGCTCAGTGCCAGGAGAGGGCTGACGAATAGCTTCATGGTGGAGAAAGATGACGAAGCTGGGTGTTTGATCCTGATTCGAAGAAACAAACTTGCATGAGAATCTCCCAGACCTTATACTTTTTCCGATACGACACCAAATTAAACTCAAAACCACCGACGCTCCGGAGCGGACCGAGCGTCTTGGCAGTTCTCATCTCGCGCAGCAACACCTGACGTATGCCCTCCTGAACTAATGATACGAGCAGCAGGGGTTAAAAGCTGGGGAAGACAGATATTCCCCCAATCCAGGGAAACAAGTGTGTCGATCTTGACGCTATTCAGATGCTTGTCTCCCCCGCACAATAAACATCCAGCGTCGATGCGACCCTGTGCGCTTTCGGCTCCGGTATCCCCGACCCCGCAAAATTCCTGGTTAGTGATGCGGGGTGGCTGTCACGAGTCTGAGTAGCGTGAGGGATCCTCGGCATTGGAGGCGCTAGAATAGGAAATTCTGGGCTTCGGAGCATTTGGGAGCGAGAATACAATCGTGAGAGGTGCGGATGAACATGCGGAGATCTTCCCTTAATAAGGAGAACAGCCAGGACCGTGCGGGTGAAAAGGCAGAATGATCCGTTACGGAATGTCAAGCCGATTAGTCCGCTTAACTCACAACTTTGGCAGCGATATCTCCATGGTAATCCTAATGCCTCTCCTCAGGAAGTAGAACATCAGACCTTGATATAGGTGTCAAAATGGATTCAATAAAGGATATCCTAAGTCTGTACTAAATTCATCCTAAACCTCATCCTAAACTTATGCTAAGTTACCTAAGTCTTATTGTCACTTAGGATCAAGGTCCTGAGTTTTCTCTCCTCCACTAGCCTCCCTACTTTTTCAGCCTTTACAACCCTACAGCTACAGTTAACATGTGATGTCACGTCAAATCGACCTCGTTAGGGTAGGCAGCTATGATCCATCATAAACCATCCTCAATCATGAAGTCGCCATAGCATTGGAACGTATCTGCATGAAATATCACATGAAAAACGATACCTCAAGCTTGAATATCCTCTTTATAAAAGTGTTATCGTTTTGATAGTCGTGATTGCCATTCCGGCATCGTGAGTAAGCTCCGCGTCAATGCCATCTAAGCAGTCGTAGTCTCAGGCTTCTGCCCCCAAACAACCTTTTGAGCAAAGTATCCGTGATGCTTTCCAGAGCGAATCTCTCTTCGGAATTGGGCAACGTAAACAAGAATCTCCTCTCTCGTCCATCCAAGTGTATGCGCCATAAACAGAATGAAGCCCTCGCTATCTGTCTCAAGACCATACTTTGAGTATGCACCCATGCGCTTCTCAACAGGGTCTTTGGGCCAAGTGCCAACGGGGTTCTGTCACATCCATTAGTCTCCTTAGCTCAAAAGCGCAGAGGGACAACTCACTCTGAAGTCGAATTCTTGAATGTTGATAAAACCGGCTTTTTCCATAGCCTTGCGCTGAGTACCGTCTTCGACGACGCTAAAGCTTGTACCAATCTTCTTACCGCCCTCCTTGAAGAATTCACCCCAGTGACCCATGGCAGAGTCAGGGGCGACAGTACCATCATCACTGCTTACGTTGCAAGAAGCTTCGTGGCTTTCAATCCAGGCGCCGGGTTTACAGACTCTGTAGGCTTCAGAGAAGAAGGCGTCCCAATCACGTACGCTACCCATCAACCATCTGACGTGGATGTAATCGGCAAAGTCGGACTTGAAGGTCCATTCGCGGGTACAGTCTTCGATTTCACTACACAAGACTTAGCTTAGTTGGACGACTTGGAGACATCACGCACAATTGAACATTAGGGGGAACCCAAGAGGGTTGAATGGGAGAAAGGTCGGTTCCGATAATCTCAGCGCCAGGGTATTGGTCGGCAAAATCACTAAATATCTGTTAGATGATACAGGCAATTGAATGGCGCAACTTACATAGCCCAGATACCAGTACCGGTTCCGATGTCGATAGCTTGCTATAGAATGGGTGAGTATTGGTTGAGAGAGGCACACGTGAGCAACGTACATGAAGCTTCTCTTCTTTTAGGGGAGCCAGGTGAAGTTTATCTCCAAGACCAAGGGTAAGGATATGGTGACTGATGACAGGTTAGATACTGAGGGAAAGGTTGTGCTGTGCTGTCAACTTACGTGAGATCCATCAAATCATTTTGCTGTTCGTCATTGGAGGCCCTTGAAAACATTAGAATTATGAGGATGTCGAATTGAGATGCTGGTACTATACCAGTACTGAGCATTGCCCTGCTCGCTATGATAAGTGCGACCATGGATAGTCCTGTATTCCAGAATGCTAGAGGTGATGGAAGCAGTAGACGAGGCGTTATCCGGGTCGAGGGTTGAGTCAGCATCGGTATTGTCATCACCTGCACCCTCAGCCTCAGCCTGTGCTTGTTCCTGCAGTATCCAATAAGCATCTCAATCACACGCTATGAACTTGATCTACGCACCTCATTGACCTGCGCCCAATGCTGCGGGTCAAGGATAGGACCCGGCGTGGCAGCGGGTGGAGAGGGTGACTTGCTAGCGGTAGGAGAGCGGGATTTGCTAGCGCGTGGGGAGCGCGATTTTGACTTGGTGCGCTCAGCTGAGGCTCGGCGCGTTGGCTCAGGCGTTTCAGACATTTTTACGTCCTCAAAAGCAGATAGATCTACAGCGACTCGTGAGTAATGAAAGCGGTAAAAAGAACAAGAGGGATATGAGGGATTAAAGATTGGGAATAGAGGGATTGATTCGTCTGGCAGGGTTGTACGGACTAAATACTACCCCGGGAACACCCATGTGAGTGTCACTCTCACCATTGGCCTGTCAAGTTTTGAGAGCTTCCTCAATGGGAACATCCCTTGGGTCTAGACTCGTGGCACTGAAGGATAAAATCACGAAGCGGAATGGATGTGAAGTCAGCGAAAGCAGTTTTTATATGCATTGGAACCACTGCCGACCTAGCTTAAGACCAACAGTTCCAATAACGGTCGAATAGCTAACTGGAATGCGATTTGTAGCTTATCGTTTCAGAAATTGGCGTCTGACAGCTCGCGATAGTGGGGTTCGTGGCATCGGACACCACCCAGATAAGGCTAATCACCATTTAACAGGCCACGTAGTACCTGGAAAAGATATCATCCGTCGCGAATAAAATGTTGAAAACTCATACGATTATTCCTAAAATCAACTGATTATGTGCACAACTCGGCCGCCCTTTGATCTACCGAGTTAACATGCTCTGAATCACCAGTATCACCAACATGTAACCCCATCGCCATACCCCGCGCCATGTGCACAAGCATATGGCAATGCAACGCCCATATTCCCGGGTTATCAGCGACCAAGGCCAATACGACATGACCGCGCCGTGGTACACTAACGGTATCTTTGCGCACCGGAAACTCGAGATCTAAACCGTTTGGCGGCGCCTCAGCCGTGTAAGGGTTATAACTGCCCCAGCTCCCGCGACCAGGATTTCTATATGATGATAGAACATAGAACGAATGTCCATGAAGATGAAACGGGTGCGCGCCATCATCTAGATTGTTGATGATAATGTCAACTCTCTTTGGTTTGCGGTCTGCTATTCCGATAAATGGGATGAGTTGATTGTCATCCCATGAAGTCCGGTTTTGAGCCAGTAGAGGTGGAGTTTGTGGCGTCCAGGATGTATGGTTGATGAATCCGACTGGTGCATAGTCCATGTGCGCCAGCTTCTCGACTTTAGCGTAAAGCAGGATAGTCTGTTCTGCCTTTGCTGGGAGATCCGATACCTTGGTTGCAGCTTTGAGATTCTGCGAGTCAAGGACTTGGATCGCATCTTCCTCCAAAGGCTGAGGGACAGGTTCGTTGGATGATCCCTTGGTCTTTGAGCTGAACACTGGGAAGCTTTGGGTTGGATTCAGCGCTAGGTTGGGATAACCTAAGTTCCTGCCCAAAGTTGTTAGTCCTGATTTCGATTGGGATTGTAATAGATGGATACGCACTCGTCGTCCATGTAAATGGTAAGCCAACGGTTTCCCGCATAGCTCTCCTTCCACTCAACCTCGAGGTCGACTCTTTCACCAGGGTACAGAATACCGACTGTTTCAGCAGCTTCAGACTTGACTGCGAAGCCTCCGTCCACACGAACTGGTCGAATGATGGCGCCATCGACCCTCATGGAAAGTCCTGCGACGGAGCCTGTGTTAACGACTCTAAGTCTGACCTTCTCCTGGCCCCCAGACATCATGAGGGGCTTGAGGTCACTGAACTGTGCTTGCGAACAAACGACTGGTCTCGCAGGAATAGCCATGGAGCAATCAAAGCGTCCTTGTCCGTTGACCAGCAACGAATCTGGGACAGGTTCATTCCCCCGACTACTCGCATCGGCATACCAGCGTAGCACTTCTGTTTGATTCAGATGAAACCAGTCACCGATCATGAGCAGGTAATCTTCTGGTGGAACGCCAGCCTCATCTGGAGAATGAACGATGAGACCTCCCCATAGTCCATCAGCGCGTTGAACATCGGAATGCGAATGCCACCAAAAGGTCCCATGTTCTTCAGCGCCAATGGTGAAGTTGTAAGTGAAGGTTCTACCAGGAGCGATATGACATTGTGTAAACCCTACAGCACCGTCCATATTGTTCTGGTCCTTCATGCGTAGGCCATGCCAATGAAGAGATACACCTTCATCTTGAAGGCCGTTGTGAACATGAATCACAAGCCTGTCACCGGACCGAGCCTCTATCAGCGGCCCTGGAAACTCGTCTGCGAAAGTCAGTAACAGGATGCCTCATGTTTGATGAAGACCTTACCATTGACAAGGTACACTTGTTTCTCAACTCCATTTGGTGATCTGGTTCCAGCTGTGATAGTCCAGTTGAATGAGAGTGTTGTTGGGGGACGTGATGCATGGTCTTCAGGATGGAGGCGGTACCCAAGATGTCCGGTAGCATCATCGCCTGGTCGGCTACTTGATAGACCATGCAAGGCCACTACGACCCCGATTACCGATAGTAGCGCGACCACGATAAGAGCTGCTATCCATCTCCAACCGCACGTGCGACACTTTGAAGGCGGGGTTCGACCATCTCGCACCTTGGCCTCCTCCCTCAGTTCAAACTCCTCAAGCAATGCATCAGCTTCTTCATCGTGAGCGACCATTTTGACTTGTATCTCCTCTCAAAAAGCGCATGATCTCTGTCTGCTCTTTTGTGACAGAACCAAGTCCCCATTTTGCGTGCCGTACATCCGCATCCCGATAAGAAAAAGTCCCGAGCGCTTGTGATCCCCAATCTCACAAAGATCCCCCACGAGATCAATCCCCGCCCGCTGATTGGCTCGCCACCATCGGTCAGCGAATTAGTCTAGTATTAAAGCAAGACGCTCCCAACTCGGGAAAGATGTTCAAGGTTGCAATTTACATCCGATGCATGATCATCTGCTTCTTGCTAATCAGATGGATATGATTTGAAACGTGTGAGTTGAAGAAGAAAATCTTGTGATCATCGCCAGATCTTGCGGTGCTACGCTACTCCACCCCGTCGACGAGGTCTTTTTTCTGCTTTTTCGTACGAGTATTTCCGTTAAAGAATAGGGATCTATAAGTTGCCAAGATGTGGCAGTGTCTTGAGTCTTGGCTCCTCTGGTTTTACCAGCTGGTTAAGGATTGGCCTTGGTTATCAGACATGATCTTCTCTCCCAGACTTCGTTGGGCCCTCGCGGCCCTGTTGGCGGCTTCGAAAACGGCCAGGACTGAGAGCCTGGCTGATATCGACCATGTCATTTTGTTTATGCAAGGTAACATCCCTTAATCAGCCTCTCATACTAGCTTTCTAATGTGTCATAGAGAACCGTGCTTTTGATCACTACTTCGGTACCATGCCCGGAGTTCGTGGCTTTGCTGATCCAAACGTCCAGTACAACAACGGCATCCCTGTCTGGAAACAACAAGTCACCTCTCAACAGAGCAAAGACACTGATTACATCACACCCTGGTACATCAACTACCTCGGTGGAACATGGCCTGAAGCTACTCAGTGCATGAGTGCCGGGTCCAACGGCTGGGATGCCAACCAAGCCGCTTGGAACCACGGTGCCAACAACCAGTGGGCAGTTAAAAACACTCCCTACAGTATTGGCTACTACAAGCGCGATGACCTTCCTGTTCACTTTGCTCTTGCTGAGGAGTGGACGGTTGGTGATATGTACCAAGAGTCCGTCATCGCTTCCACCAACCCCAACCGTGTCATGTGGATCAGTGGATCCATCAACGTCCCTGGTTCACCTCAGACCAAGGATGAGGGTGGATACCCTTATATCGACAACAATGAGACACCTGGCTGTGATAAGAACGGTATCAACTGTTACCCTCTCAAGTGGTCTACTGCCGCTGAAAAGTACGAGGCTGCTGGTGTCTCATGGAGTGTCTTCCAGGACGCTGATAACTTTGATGACAATCCTTATGCTTGGTTTGAACAATTCCAAGATTCCAAGACAGGATCTGAGTTGAACAAGAAGGGCATGAAGGGACAATCATTGGACGCTTTCTATTCTCAGGCTGCTGCTGGAACTCTGCCTGAGGTATCATACATCGTCGGTCCCATGCAGCTCTCTGAGCATCCTCCCTACTCCCCCCACGATGGATCTTGGCTCCAACGAAAGGTTGCTGAGGCTGTCATCAACTCCCCCAAGTACTCCAAGTCCGTCTTGATCATCTCGTATGATGAGACGGGTGGCTGGGCCGATCACGTGAGCCCTTATACTTCACCTGATGGTACTGCTGGTGAATGGATTGATGATCCTTATGGTGCCGCCGGCCGTACTGCCACTGGTCCAGGCTTCCGTGTCCCCTTCTACATCATCTCACCCTTCACTCGCAAAGGCGGTGTTTACACTGAACACGCCGATCACACCTCTCAGGTGTCCTTCATTGAGAAGTGGCAGGCTGCTAAGGGTCGTGATGTCACCACTGATGAGATGGTTCCCTGGCGTCGGGAGAACATGGCTGATCTCGTCAACGCCTTTGACTTCAAGAACCCTGACTACAGCATCCCCAATCTGCCTGAAGCCCCTCAACCTCATACCAACAGCAAGGGTGTTTACGATGGGTCATCATACTGTTCTTCCCAGTATGGCAACGGTCGACCTCCCGTTCCCTACACTGGTGTAGGTGCCAACAATGACACCGCAAGTCTGGCTGAGGCCGGTTTCAAGCCTGTTCGTGGACTGCTCACTGAGGGTCGCGTTCTCGTCCTTGAGTCTTCCGGCCAGGCTGTTAGTGCTTCATCGTACGGTAGCAAGGTCTCACTGAGCAAGGCATCAAAGAACCACGACAACATGCAGCATGGATGGGTTCTCCATGCCGTGGATATCGGTGGTGACCAGTTCACCATCAGCTCTGCCAACAACGGCCAGTACATCTGCAAGAATCTCAAGCTTTGCAAGGACTCTGGATCTGCTACGGTGTTTGTTGTAGACTTTAAGCCAAGCCAGGGCCACTCTTTCAAGGATCAGAAGTCGGGAGAGTATCTAGCTAGTGGCCGAAAGGAGAAGCTGGGTTGGCAGAAGAGCCAGGCCTTCTGGAAGGTCTTTAGTGTCACTTATTGATTCGAGGGAATCAGAAGACATGGGACATAACAAGGAAATAAACCAACAAATTGGCAGTGTATGACACGATGCATGTATCTTAAGCTATGAAATAAAAATATGTTCGTTATCCTCTAAAGGGCCCACTAGATTTAATGGATGTATCATCAATAGTGGCCATGCACCAACGTCACACGTCAGCTGATCCTGCGGCCTATGCCACGGCGGTCTTCCTCATTTTAGCTTTTCAAGAAGGTCTTTCTTCTCACGCACGTTCCGACATCCGGAGCATTTATCAGTACCTTTTACGAAATCGAAAGAGTCGATTATGCCAATTGAACAACTTGCGAGGCCTCCCATCGTTTTGGCCTCATCGCAAGTGGTAAGCTTGTTTCTGACTGAACATTCCCATGTGCATGTTATACATTGGACAGATGTGCGGAGCCGGTAACACATAGTTGTATGAGTGTTAAGGGCTCAGATATAATTAATGCTATGAGCTGGGGGCTCTGAATGATAGATATAGATATAGGAGAATTATTGAGGTTTGAGTGTGGAGGATAATATTTATTTTTATTGTTACGAGTTGGATTTTATAGCTATGTACCGAAGCGTTGACTACCCGTCTACTGATTCAATGTATAACCATTGATAGCCATGGATAAGTTCTTTCATTGTCAGTGAGATCTGTAAGTCAATGTGACGTTTTGTCCCGATGTGGCCGCTGATCTGGAGTGCTCTAGAAGACGTGGCATGGGTAAGAAGGAAGTTACAGAATTGAATGACCGTGATAGCCAAGGATTGTATCATACCTGCTGTAGAAGTACCCATCTCCCAGCATCCAGACAGGTTCAATAATTATAAGGTAATATGTAAATGATGATGGCCGTAGTGATAAAGGAACGTAAGGATTTCCAATACACAAATGAGGTCATCCTGTTAGCCACGCATTCTCACCGCATGACAAGCTTTAACTGCCGCTCCTTTTCCTCACGTTTGATGCGGCATGGATCGCATTCTGCTTTTCCCTTTTCAGTATCGTTATCCTTCCATATTCCGATGGAGCATTTCGCGTCCTTTCCGTGCCCGTTGACTTCGCGGCACCTGTCTAGGAACATTCGGTGTGACATCTCTGTGGTGCATGAGATGCACTGAACAGACGTACGAAGAAGTCGACACATTGTGGTTAAGATGGTTTGCTTGTTGAAAACAGAATTGAGAGTTGTGGTATGAATTTGAAGTTTGGAATAATGGAGGGGATATTTCGAGTTCGTTGAAGTTTAGAAGGAAAAAGACGGCCGTTTTCTTGTTGCTGCGAGCGGGATTTTATATTCCCCGGTTATAGTGTCCATAGTGATTTAATGAGGTCTGTGACAAGTGCGGTGATACATATAGCTATGGGATGACTGCCACCTATAAGGTTAAGCTTTACGCTGTGAACACAGTTGATGAATGAGAGCACGATACTTTTTGTTTCCCGATATAAGTTTCTTCCCAAAACCTTTCACGATAGTGATACATACAGACAAGTACCTGTTCCCACTTCCAATCATCGCTGTAAGTGAATTTGACTTTGTTTGTAGGTTTCAGAAACGACTACTGAAGCCACAAACTTTCGTCATTGACCAACAGAGTATCCAACAGCCTCCGCTCTTCTGCAAACTCTCTTGTCTTGGTCGAACACTTGGTGCATTCCTCTTTTCCTCTCTCCTCCCGCTCAGACATAACACGACCTAATCCACATTGTCCCCAATCAGACTGCTCCTTGACAATTCCACATAGGTTTATGTCGAATCTGCCTGAGTATTTGACTCCGCATGTTCTGCAAAGAAGTGATGTGAAAGTCTGGGAACACATTTTGTAAACAACGGCTTTCCTTTTCGATGGCCCTTCAAATGTTAAGAGGTATAAATTCTCGGTCAGATAATTCGTAGCAGATGTTGATGGAATTAAAGAGGTAGGTCTCTGTTAATACGGCCATTGGGACGAGAGCGACTATTTATATGATTCTCCCTTGTTCAATTAAGCAGTGATACAATGTACAGTACAATAAATTATGTTCCGTGATGAACTCACAAACACAGCCTCTATTCACCTTTGAGTGTTCGCTTGGCCTGTTCACAATTCATCTTCAGGCATGATTAGAAGGCGCTCACATTACCGATTCTACTATAGATATGACTAGGCCAGGTATTCCATTCACTGTATGCTTGAACCCATCCTTCAAAGCTACGCCAATTCTACTCCTCCTGAATGGTCGCGAGTCTCTCCAATTCCTCACGCTTCAGTCGACACTCATTACATTCTCCTCCCTCCTCCTCTAGTTGTACTTGCATGACTCCCGCATCGCACTCTCCCCACAACGCCATTTCTGGTAAATTACTGCAAGTGTCAGTCGTACTGCTAGTCTTGTACGCATGGCGGCAGGTCGAACAGAGAGTCGACAAATGATAGTAGTAACACATCTTGAAGGTTTTCACGATTCTTAATCTCTGTAAGCTGTCAGGGGGTATTTGGGTCAAATATTTTATTCATTCGAGGTTTTTAGTGTTATGAATTCTTCGATTGACGGTTCTCAGGATGCGAAACCCAAGTATATATAGTGGGAGCTAAAGCTGCGGTTCACCGTTGAGTCTTCAAATTGATACCAATAATTAAATCTGAATCGAGGCTTAGTGCTCCTAGGTTTGTCCTTGGACTACTGCATTCTCACTCACTAGCACGCATCATCCGGTGGCAGCAACTACGACGAGGAGGCGTTCTTGAGGTATATTATGTACTAGCCCAGAGGCACTATAGTGAACACGAACAGAATAAGGTTATTTAAAATATGTAATACGCGGAGAAATGAATAGTGCCGCTCTCAGCATTAGGATCCCCCATCACTGGACTTCCTGGAGAGAAAAGTCATCGAATACGAAGTCGGGGAACCCACTTGCGTCCGTGCACTCAACAGTGATGGACATGGACTCAGCCGAGTCACCGGCCGTGAAACTGTAGGTATAAGACTGATACTGATAGGCAGCGACTTGGCCGTCTTCGAGGTCGAGAGTTTGAGACACTGATCCAAAGACAATCTTGAATGAGCAAGTGCCGGGCACGTATGCAGATCCAGCAGCCCAGTTGAACTGGAGATTATACGTCGAGCCTGCATTCAGGGAGCTAGCCAGTGGCTTAGTGAGTGTGGCTGACTTCTTTGTGGATTCTAGTTGAACATATCTAGACTCAGTTAGTATATTGCTACACATGAATCAAGGTTCAAAATACTCACAGGAAATTCTCGCCCGAGTTAGGTGAGGGGCTATCGGCTGTACTTCCAGCTCTGATCTTCATGCCGTTGGTGCCAAACCAAGCATAAGTACTATCATCAGTAGCTTGGATCTCAAAGCTTGGGTTTTCAATGAGCGCCCCAGTCACAGGATATGCCTCGCAGCCACTGACCCTGATCAGTGCCGTGTCATCGACGTACACTGATCCAAGCTGTGTGTTGTCATCCTCGTAATCGCAATAGAAGACAATCTGCATTAGCATATTTCCAGCCGGCATTCTGAAGCGAACTGAGTAGAGAGTGTAGCCAGTCGACGAGGTTGCCCCAAAGTCCAGAGTTCTCGCTTGGAATCCAAGATTGTTATAGCCAGCGTAGATATAGCACTCTCCAGCATCCGGCAGAGTCTTGGGCTTCCAGAAGAAATGGTAATCGTAGAGTTCGTTTTCTACTAGCAATGATGCGTCGATATTTTGCTGTAGGAAGATGCCATCGTCCGCAGTTCCACTGGGGAAAAGTCTGTGGCCTGTTAGTTCAAATGATCCGAAATTGAAAACGTTCTGTGAGAACATACGCCTCCCATTCTCCAGTTCTCGCATTGGACTGGTCGTGTACAAAGTCGCCCCTGTCGTAGAAGGCCCACGCCTGATCTTCTACATCAGCCTCAAAACCAGGGACTTGGATCAGGTTGACAGGGCAGTGAGGTGTCTCTGGCTCAGCGGGAACAAGGAGTGTCGACTTTGGGGGATCGTTGGGGTCCACGGGAGTAGCATCACACTCGTTGTTGGAGTCCATAACTGAAGCATCATCGATGTTGACATTGGCTGTGTACCCATTGCCTACACCCGGGCAAGAAACGCCAATCTCGATGGCCGGGTCCAGGTTATCCTGTGCAATGAAGCTGGAAGTGTACTGGCGATATTCCGAGTCAGAGGGAAGCGACACCTGCTTCAATGTAGTGTAGTAGTCGAAAGTTGCAAAGACGGTGCATTGGGTGTCGACTGATGGAGGGTTTGTGACAGCATACCAGAAGCTGATGGTGTACTCTCTTCCAGGAGTTACATGAACACGCTGCTCCATACGTCGTTCTTCTCCGTCAGGAACAGGTAGAACACTTGACCAGATTAGCTTGCGGTTCCAATAAAATGAGAATGACAACATACCCTATGTAATCGCCATTTCGAGCTTGATCCGGGGCGTATTCAACATCGCCACCGGACCAGTAGAATCCCCAGACATCTCCGACATCTGGATCTTCAAAGCCAGGCCGCCTCAGGAGTCCGGTAGGCTCAACACAGACCGAGGTTGTCGTTGTAGGCTCTGACGAGGTTGTTGTGGCGTCGGCAGTGGTGGTAGGGTTGGCAGTTGTCGTAGTATCAGTAGCGGTCGTGGATTCATCAGACGTAGTAGCTTCGGAGGAGGTCACGCCACTAGAAGTTGAGGACTCAGCAGTAGTAGTCGGGACATCTGATGTTGTGAACTCGACGGATGCTGATGTCTCAGTAGACAAGGTTGAAGCACCAGAGGTCGTGGACTCGGCAGAGGACACAGCATCGCTTGAGGAAAGGCTGCCAGATGTAGTGAGGTCGACAGAGATCGTGTCACTCGAGGCCTGGGTAGTTGAGACAATCAAGGTTGTCGGCAGGCTTGAGGAAACGAGAGTCTCGCTGCTAGACACAGATTGGGATCCAGATGTCGTAGGGTTGGTAGCAGTTGTCTCCTCTGACGAAGATGCTTTGTCCGTAGATGCCGATGTGGCAATGCTACTATCAGATGCTGAAGTCGAGACAACTGGAGCCGACGTCTTGGTTTCGGTGACCGACGCGCTCAACGAAGTCCTGGTCGATGGGCGACATAGACCGGCGTTGACTCCCAGGATGTTTGCGGCCGCATAAGCGACTCCAAGAGTCTTGAGCGACACCATTTTGAAAGAATGACTATTAAACGAGTGACTAGTTCACGACTCGGTGAACAATGGGTGCAGTGCCAGAAAGATGGCTTGACAAGGGAGCAGCCACAGAACATATAACCTCCACGGGAAAGTCGGAGAAAAAACCCCGTATCACGCCAAGTCCCGCTCAGAGGATTTATTAGACCTAAACAACCAACACGATTCTAAATCGGTCATTAACCGTAACTGTTGGCCAGCTGAATTGCTTTTAGTGAGCTCGTGAAGGATCAATAGTTTGGCTGACCCTCTCTAGCGTAGAGCTAACATTGGGTAGAATACTGATTGTGGATCGGGAGTAGCTGCATTGAGACATCTGGGGCGTTTAGCTGCTGTGCCTTGCATAATTTAAATTGTGAACCCCTGAATTTTTATCCTAGCGTAGTGCTTTGCTGTAAGACGCTATTGAATTCGAGAGAAACTATTGACTGATCGCTAAACCTCACTGGATTTCAGCCTGAAGGTTTTCCTTTTCTGGGACTCCTTAAGCCCGGTGATCCCGTATCCGACTCTGTTATGAAAGTGAATTGATTGGTTGGTTGGTTGTCACGTCATCGAAGTTCGGCAACGTTGTCGGAAACAAGAGATTTGTGCCAGCGTCCGTGTTTGCAGCCAATAGCTTAACCTTATACTTCCATGAAAGGCTAGAAGTGGGAACGCATCCAACATATCAGTGATAGGAACATCGGTGTCTCGAACAACACCTCTCCCTCTGCTGTTGCCTTTGAGGACCAACTCTACCTCTTCTTCAATGGGAAAGGTAATGACGGCACCTTTTATGGTGGTTCTAGCTGGTCAAAGTTCCATTCTGTCGGCATTGAAGTCGGTGGTATGGGATTTCTGCCTATGACCTCGCCAAACTGTTGACCAGGATACGAACCAGCTTTTCTGGAGTGGCACTGGTGATGGCGGTATCTTCCATGCCAGGTTTGATGGTGACAAATGGGGTCGTGTTGGGCACATAGATATTTTCGGCATTGCCCCAGGGACCAGCCCGTGTGTTGTCTTCTTTAACAAGAATTTGCATGTTTCTGGAGTGGCCGTGCTGGTAACGAAACCTGGTACTGTACTGGGGAAGAGGGTGGCTGGAGTTGGCAGCACTCAGTCGCAGCCCAGATTGGAGGGCAGGGTTACTACCTAGGCACAAGTCCTACTGCTGTTGTGTAAGATGAAAAGAACCTCCGACTGTTCTCGGTTGGTTCTGGTGGGCCTGGCCAGGGACTCTGGTACTCTGATCAAGCATTGAACCCGTACTACTGGACCGGGCAGAAAAGTTTGGTCAATGAGATTGGCGGGCAGCATCTGAAGAAGATGCCAAGTGCTAAGGGTCTCAAGTATGAAAAGACGTCTAATTTCTTATGGGACGGACCTGATCAGGAAATCTGGCTTACCTATCAGCTTTCCAATTGAGTGATAGATGCCAGGATGTTAGCGATTACCGTGGAATTTGAGGGGAGACCTGAAGCAATCTGATGAGGTTGCGTCATTTACTCACATCCGGCCTGGCCAGCTGGATATCCTGGGAAATTCTGGGTTTTGTTTTGCATTTGTCCAACATTATTTCTATTGCAGCCTATGCTGCGTCACAAATTATATGAGTCCTCGTAGCCATGTGCAACAAATAGATTGTCAACACGTCTCCTCACTTCCCCTTAGAGTACTGGAGGGGCCACTGGACTTTCTCGCCCAAACTCTTGGCAGCTGTAAGTACAAACCCTGCGTCCCGTAGAAACTGTCTCCCAACCATGACCAAGTCGGCCTGCGGCTCCTCATACTTTCCCCTCTCAGCGTCTCCGTTTGTCCCATTCGTCTTCTGTTCTACCTCAACACCATTACCACGAACGACGCTCTCAGCCATGGCAGGGTTATTTATGAACCCCACTGCCGCTATCAGCAGGTCAACGTCCTCAGCTATGATGGCTTGTCGGATCTGGTATGCAAGATCGACCTGATAGTACGGATGAACGTCGATCTTTTGGTCACTATGGTTGCCACCAGATGAGACATCAAGAATGTCAACCCCGGCCTTGGGAAGAAGCTTGGCCAACTGTATGGACTCCTCAAGGGTCCAACAGTCTAGGCCACTCCACTCCATCCACTCAACGGCAGAGATGCGCAACGAGAGAACAATAGTGTCCGGTATGGCATCCCGAACGGCTTTCAGGACACGAAACAAGAAGCGCGTTCTGTTCTCGAAAGAGCCGCCATATTCATCGATTCGATGGTTCGTCAGAGGGGAGAGGAAGGCGTTGATCAAGTAGCCGTGGGCGCCGTGGAGTTCGATAAAGTCTGCTACGATTAGTTACTATCCAATGATAGGGGACAAAAGCTTACCAACGCCAGCTTCAGCAGCTCTTCTAGCGGCACTAGCAAACTGCTCAACCGCAAGATCGATTTGCTTATATCCCATCTCTTTCGGCATAGGATACCCAGGGCCATGGCAAATCGCACTCGGCGCCCAGACGTCATCCGGCCATCCGCCAGATTCCTCATTTGCAAGTGGAAAGTGCACCATCGGGTCGCCTTTGGCTAGCCACAGCGGGAGCATGGAACCCTTGGGACCAGAATGGCAGAGCTGAATACCTGCATTCTGTCCTTGGCTATGAATGTAGTCAACTACCCGCTTTAAAGGCGCAATCTGGCTATCCTGCCAAAGACCTGAATCTCCAGTTGAGACGCGAGCATTGGGAGCTACAGCTGTAGCTTCGATAATGACCAGTGCGGCACCTCTAGTGGCGAACGAACCGTAATGCACAAGATGGAAGTCAGTCAGATGTCCATCGTTCGCACTGAACATTCCCATGGGAGAAACAGCGATGCGGTTTTGGACGGTAAGACCTCGGACTTGGAGAGGGGAGAAGAGGGCCGAGTTGACTTCTTTTTCGACAAGTGGTGTCCCGGGCTCGGGTGCCACATGAGGGTATAATGGGATTGTCTTCTGAAATGACATTTTCTAAGGCATGTGGTACGATTGAGATGGCGTGTTCAGTGTCGTGTTGGGAAGTTTGATGCAGATGGCGGAGGAGACCAGATTTATACGCCAAAGTCACTACACAACAGTCATCTTGGACTTCCCCCGTCCGTAAATCTCCCTCATGGTATTACCAATCACCTCTTGATCGTCAGTCCTGATATCAAAAGATCCATCCATCCATCGAAGACACGACTCTCGGCTTAACATTTTGGGACTAGCGCATTGAATTGAACGAGGTGACCAATGGGCCGCACGGATGAGACTCCACAATGCGACAACAGTCCCATTAGTAATACTTGTCGTGCAGTCATGTCGCGATCCTTCAACGCTCGAGCCTTAAGATGAGCTGATTTACTCACTTTGCTCAGATCCTCAAAGAGTTGGCTACCATGAAGACACCAGGTTCCCGGAAGAAAAGATACGCTACGAAGGGGAAAACAGGATGTACCACCTGTCGGTTAGTGGCGACCCTTGCAGCACCAGCCAGTAACTAATCATGACAGCATTCGTCGAGTCAAATGTGACGAAGCCAAGCCAAGTTGTCATCGGTGTACTTCTACCGGTCGCACGTGCGATGGCTATGATCTCACTGCCCTAGCCCATTGCGGTAGTGTTCAACGTGAACCGATAGTTTCTGGAGGCAGTGATCCAGAAAGTCAAGCCATCTACCAATTCCGAACCAGGATCGCAACCCTTATCGCTTCTTCTTTCGACGCCCAGTTCTGGACATATGATGTACTACACAAGTCAGATACATACACCCCCGTCCGCCATGCCCTAGCAGCACTCGCCTCAGCATACCAGAAGTCTATCCTCCTAGGCATCGAGTCTGCAAGTTGCGATATGTTTATCTTCTCGCAGTACCAAAAGGCCATGAGATCTCTCTCTATTTGTTTCCAGGAGACCAAGGTGCTCTCTACTTCTGCAAAGTTGGCTGCCTTGGTTGCCAACTTCTTGTTCACGTACCTTTGCTCCTTGCAAGGCCTTCGCCAAGAAGCTCTCGTTCATCTGAGAAATGGCTTGGCACTAATTCATGAGTGGGATGATCTGAGATCACAGGGCCAGCATATGGTGGCAGACATACTTGGGCTATACATGAGGTTGGATACGCAAACTCGTGTTATCTCAACAGCTGATTGTAGGTCCGTTTACTGGGAAGGGCGCTCTCGACAAGGGACCTTGCATGGAACTTCTGGTACTCCCTCAGTGTGCTCATTACTACGCCAGCTCGATGCGATACACGGCCAATTACTTCAGCCTTCAAATAGCCAGGCCTCAATTTTGTCCACAAAGCACTCCCTCAAGCTTTGGGACTGGCGATTTGAAAGCCTAAGCGTTACGTCTCAAGAGGAGGAGAAGCATGTGACCGCTCTCAGAATGAGACGCACAATGGTCGAAGTTACCCTCACTCTGGCATTCAACACAAGTGATTATCCAAAAAGCACTATCGATACAAATTGCAAGACCATTCTTGACCTAGCGCTCCAATTAATAAACGACCTTGGGCTCCGACCCGCCCAGGCCGGATTCTATCTCGCAAACGGCCTTGTCGAAGCACTTTACTTTGTCGCTGTTACCAGTGAGGACTGGGACTTGAGACAGCAGGCCATACACATTTTGCGACAATACAGGTTCACTGATGGAGTTTGGGGGAGTAATGCAGCTGCAGATCTGGCAGAGGGACGATTACAGCGCGATATCTTCGGGTATCGGCAGCAGCTTGAGGCATAAAGTATGTCTTTAAGATACAAACGGTAATGGGTCATGTAGTATACAGCGGTTCCTTCTTTCTGATATTTCATCTCATTTTATGCTCGCTTGAAGATCGTGATGCCCTGCTGCTCAGAATACCCAAGAAAAAGCCTTAGCTTAGGCAAAATATCCGAAAACGCAGGAAACTTCTCCAAATCCAGCCCCTTCTCATCCTCCTCGTCAGTCTTGAAAGGTCTCATAATGAGCTTGTTCTGCTCGATGTCCTTCAGCGAAAACTTCAGTGGCAGGATGCAGGCAACTTGAGGTGTCTTGAAATTCTTGCCAATCATTCCAGCGATCTGATCCAGCCAAGATGGCACGGCGGGATCAGCAAATGACATGACGATGCAGCCACCGGCCTGAACCAAAGGATCGCTTTTGTCGGCATGGGGTTTCGGGAGCCATAATTCGGTCTTGATTTGTGATAATGCCGGTTTGGTCTGATGGTCGAGAGATTTCCATATGGCGTAACCTTGGTCGTCTGCTTGGTGGGAGTCGATGGCAAATATGTAACAATTGTTGTATTTATCTTGGTCATCAAGATTCTTGTTTGAGTTGATTTTTATAGTTGCGCACGAAGCGATGGGAGAAAGTTCAATGACCTGGTCTGCTGATCGGCTGGTGGTTTTCTTCCTTTCAGCACCATTTGTCTCCGTCTCAGTCGACGCTGCGTCGTTGTCGCTATCGATACGTTGTAAAGAGATCAATTGTCTTCTCACGGTAGCCTCATCTCCATGAAGAATAGCTAACGCCAAGAGTACTTGCACGCCGAGAAGAATTGTGAGACCAGCGGCACTCCAGATGTAAGGAGAGGCTTTGACTGACGCCTCAACCCATCGTACTGTGGCATGAACGCGTTCATCCATGATTAAGTTTGCAGAAGAAGGAACAAGGTAACAACATTTTAATTTAATGGATGAACTTTGGTTAAACCTTTTAAACGGACGATTTACCAAGCAATTCCACGAGGCGCAAGCTTTTCCACGTGCTCATTGTGACGAATTGATTGGCGAACATGGTGATGCCAAGCGATTTTCACCGGCAAGGTTTTATTGAACAGATTAAAAGCAAAAATTGGCTTCAACGTCAGAGAGACTGTCTGAGGTATCAAAATATTTTCTTACGAGGCAGGGTCACGAGACCTGATGATGCCGTCGCCAAAATTACGGTCCTTTCCTCTAAATAAATATAGTTGATTGTCAAGCTCTCCAGGGTAGTCAAAACAAATGCAATGGGACCCCAACCTCGAGGTTTTCCACCAATTAATGAGCTTAAATAAACGATTTTCTACACTCTTGGTCAACCTTGTATTCAATGCTGGGCAAAGGATAAATTCGATACGGCGTAGCAGCGTGCGTCAAGGTTCATACCACTCGCAGCGACGCAAAGTCACTTGGTCTCGCGTCAAAGTCGCATCAAGATTCACGAAGCTCAATTTAACATTTTGCAACTGACATTGTATTTTAACCTCCAACTTTAATCATGCTCGGTGAATGACAAACCCTGTATCTGAGTCATTCTAGGCATCGATATCTTCGCCACAGCCACAGAATAAATTCCTTTCCCGTGCATAATTTCTTCCTGAATCTATAAATACTTTCTACCCTGGCATGATCCGCGTCTGTGCTCCTCTCTCCGCATTCTGAATCTGTCTTGATCGCCCTAGCCTCGCCAAGTCTCACCAATTCTGGCTTACATAACCCGGCTTACCCCATACGGTTCCACATAAAATGGCTCAATCCGCTACGTCACTAGACGCGCTAATCGCTCCAACCTCGAGAGCACAACAGACCACTCTAAACATCGTATCACATCTCTCCTCAGTATTTTTACCCGACATTTCAGACATGGTCGCCATTCCTCTTCATCATGGCGCTCACTGCGATACCCTCGCGCGTCTCACCGATGAGATTCTCGTGTCGATACTCGAAATACTCCCCAAGCATGACCTCTGCAGCGTGTCGCGGCTGAACAAGCGCTATCATGCCCTTGCGGATGCTGTGCTGTATAATACGGTTCAGTGGCTTAAACCGGAACTCCATCTCATCTTTAGTCAATCGCTTAATCGACGGCCAAGGCGCGGATCTGCTATTGAGGGGGTTAAGCTGGCTTACCCGGCTTCAGAGTTAACACGTCTCATCTCCGACACGCTAGAGCCAACCAATTCCGTGTCGCATACAATTTCAACAATGTCGAATCTCAAAACTCTCGATATCGCTGTACCGGTTGGCCTTCTTCACAGTATAGGAAATCTTTTCAACGGACCCTTCGATCTCGCTTGTCTGCAATCCTGTACCCTGTTCTACCAGGATGAGGCCGATCAGTACTGGGATCTCCAAGAGAACATCCACATCTTTACACACCCAACCCTCGAAACACTGGTCATCAAGCGAGCAAAACTAGACGACAGAGGCTTCGAGCTAATCGAGCGTCCGCACAACACAGCGCTCAGCAAACTCCACCTGATAGAATGCGACATCAACGACGACGCGCTCTCAGACGTACTCATGTTCCCCGAAGCCCTCAAAGAATTCGTCCTCACCCAAAGAGAAGAGCCCGAGCCCGAGCTGGAAGAAAGCTCAGCCAGCATCCGCGACTACATCCTCTCCCTAAAAGAACAATGCCACTCGTTAGAAACCATCACCATCGACTTCCCCATGCTCGCCAGCGCACGCCCCCTCGCCCTGCGCGAGTTCACCGCGCTAAAAACACTCCGCCTAAACTGGGACTACCAGCTTTTTGGAAAGACTACAAAGAAGCCACGGCTGCACTCTGTTGGACTACCGCCTGAACTAGAAACATTAGAGTTTTTTAATCCGTTGGGTACGGATGAAGAAGTTACGGATCTGTTTGTTAGTGCTATTGAGAATATGCATTTTAGTTGTAGGAAATTGAAGGAGTTGATTGTTTTGGTTGATGAGGATCCGGTTCCGAAGGAGATTGTGGACGCGGTTAAGAAACAGGAGCAGTTGTTTTTGAATGTCATTGGAGGGGATTTAGACGATGAAGAAGAATAGAAGACTGGTGTTGGATAGAATGATGGAGTTGGATAAATATTACGAAGCATAGAATAAATACACAGCGACTGTCTTTTGCATTGAGCGATGAAGCCATGCCGTGGGGACGGGTGATAGATTCCCTTGCCTGCGGCTGGTCATAATTGCCCACTGAAGTACGGATGCACTAAACTTACCTAAGTCTCATCAATGTTTAGGATAAAGATCCTAAACTTAGATTGCTAGTCAGAGTCCCTACTGTGGCACAGATGATAACGCAAGTCCTATTCTCTCTCTCTTACCACCAATACAATAACTCGCTGCTTCAACGTAGTACCTCTTTTTCTTGGCATGCGACGTAGCATACATCTGCCTTTGTTCTATTCTCCAATCAGCAAACTGCCGAGAGGCGGAGCTTTCCATGTCGTTGCGCTTTGACTGTATATATGCTGAGTGGCGTCATCGTCTCATGGATCTTCCCGTGCACTAACAATAGCCTCTCAATACTTAACAGTCGAACCGGCCAGCTTTAATCGATCATTCCGGGGTCTCCAATTAGTTCATCACATATCTTACAGTAAACTAACTACCAACATGGGCAGTCTTGACAACACCCTTCCTGCATTCCCAGATGATGTGCCTACAGTGCCAATCGCCCGAATCTCATACTCCAAGCTCAAATGCTCTGATGAGAATGAGATGAACAAAGTTCTCAAGGCTTCTCAATCAGATGGGTTCTTTTATCTTGACCTCACTGATGACCCCGCGGGACAATCTCTTCTGAACGACACTGGAGATGTCCTCGCCATCTCAAAACGCGCGCTCAATATCCCTCTGGACCAAAGGATGGAGTGTCTCGCTGAGCGAGGCAAACAAATGTTCGGCTACAAACCCGCCGGGGCAGTTAAGCAGACTGATAAAGATGCACGACCTGATACAACAGAGTTCTTTAACGTGAGCAAAGATCACTTATTGGGGAACTCTGTGTCACGAAACTATCCTGCCGAGATCACCAACCAGTGGGCGGACTTGGGAAAGTTTGCCGAGAATTGTCACTCTCTGGGTCTTATGATCCTTCGCATCTTGGCGGTACAACTCGACCTACCGGCCGATGAGTTTGCCAAGAGAAATAACATCTCTTCAATTTCTGGGGATCATATCAGAATGACCAAGATGCCAGGTTGCGACTCAGCAGATGGTAGAAGAATTGGTCTTGCATCCCACACGGATTTTGGCAGCATCACCGTACTGTTCAATTGGGTCGGAGGTCTACAGATCCAATCACACAATCCCGCCAAGCAAGGAGAATGGGCATTTGTCAAACCATTACCCGGACACGCTATCATCAACCTCGGCGATGCGATGGTCAAGTTCAGCAATGGACGCCTCAAGTCAGGAAAGCATCGCGTGGTGCCGTTACCTGGGCCGTCGGGACAACTAGATCGGTACAGTTTGGTGTATTTTGTCAGGCCAGCTGATGATGTGTTGATGGAGCCCGTGGAGAAATACAAGGGTGAACCTGTCGTTACTGTTGGCGGGAAAGTTGGTGAAGAAAAGGTGTATACGGCTGGGGAATGGCTGACACATAGATTGAAACAAATGTCAAAGTAGAAGCAGCTCAGTCTCAAATGTTTATTCTCTCATTGGTCTCAGTATAAATACTCAACGGCAGCCATCTTCCTTACTGCTGAGGCAGATTTTCCGATGTCCAGAGTTCCTCGGCGAAAATCCCGACACCTTGACTGCATCACAGTGTGCTGGACATCGACTACATTGCTCTTCGATCAGGCGAGCCACAAGATGAGCCGTATGATGCGTGACATCAGGGGTTCCACCACCGTACGGACCGACCCTCAAATTGCACGACATATAGGTATATACACGTCTCGTGTTTCCGATATAAGTCTTTGCCTGGGACATAAGTTCGAGAAGACGATAACAGCTCGATCTGTAGGCGAGGTGATCCGCGCTGCACTTGATGCCGTATGTCACGCGCTTTTCCATTTCTGAGACTGTTTCAGCCTTGGCATTTGATATGAGGTTCAGAATGTCGGTGCGCGTATCGGCATTACTTGTGTTGGCGTAAATGGCTAAAGCTTCCGAGTATTGTTCAGGATAGTAGGTTCTATATCCGATGGCATCGTTCTCGATTGCTTGAAAGATAGTCTGGTTCACCTCAGAGAACGTGCCATTCTGGACAGCGCCGGTAACGTGGTGTCGTGCCCAGATGGCATCGCCAAATCTTTTCTCCCGGATAGCAGTGACATACTCAGTGGCCCACGGTTCATTGACTGTCAAGCCGCGCAATCGATTGACAACTTCATCGATGGTCAAATCAAGGAATAGCTGTTCAAGTAGTTGTGTTTCATCTGTACTTGCAGCTACCTTTGCGGAGCCTGTGAAGATGAACAAAGTTGAGAACAAGAAGATGGAAGTGATGATCATGCTGGATGTCGGAGTCTGTGAATCTAAGTCTTGAAGTTGTTTCCCTGGGAACTCTGATTATTGACAGGAGCCAGCCATTCGGATTTTATAGAAAACGTCAAATCTGATTCCAGTACTACTTTCCTTACTTCCTTCAGGTATTTCAGCTGGTGGTAAGTTTCTCTCCCGACTTTGCCGTGTTATGCATGTTGGTTGTGTCGGTTCTATATGTACTAGCCCGACACAGTGATCCCCGAGCGCTATTTAACTACCCTTACTCTCCGGTGGAGGTCAAAACATCCCCCATTGACGAGGATTGGATACTCTACAATGCGTTTGGGCCCCGCTATGCATCGACCAACACTCAGCCCAGGCATGTCGAGGCCACCTGCCTAGCCTGAATACGAGGCGGCCAGTATACATAGGTAAGTCATGCTGCTGCTGTTTATCGTATCTTCTTACCATATAATTCTGGGACTCAGGGTCACTCAGCACTTGAGTATATAATGATGCCGATAGCGACTTATGAAGCTCGCGCTCTTTCTAGAAATAGAGCTGAAGATGTTTGGCCTGGTGGGAGAGTGGGACATAATAAATAAAGTGATACGATAAAAAGTTAGGATTAAAGTTCTTGAAGTGTCAGGGTATCTACAGCCGAGGGTTCGGAGCAAGCCGTCTTAGCCGATCACAACATGCAAACCCACAGATAACGCATCGTGAAGATATGACTCAGATACAGGCAAATAACCAGCAGCACTCTCCCCCAAGCGAGCAAGTAAATGAGATTTTAGCCGTCCTCAGGGATATGCTTCCCGGTAAGGTCTTCGGTGTCGACCCGCAAGATAATCTCAATTATCTCGGGATGGCCGTCGGAGCTGCTGTTGTTAGCCCTGTAAAAGGCGACGGCCTCATCGTAGAATTCGGATGAGTATTTCTTGTAGCCCATCGCATCTTCAGTGATCCTCTCAATGATGGTCTTCCCTCTGCATAACCCATTAACTGTCTGTCCGAGCATTTGGTACCGCGCCCAGATTGCGTCGCCGAATCTGGACTCGCGAATGGCATTCACGTAGTCACTCGCCCAGGGCTCGAAGACTGGACCTCCCTCCCTAGGATGAAGGACATCGCTTATTGGGATGTCAAGGAATAGCTGCTCTAGCAGCTCTGTGTCTTGTGGATTTGTGTCCATCTACAATCTTAGTATTGTTTCATCTCATGAATGCAAAATGGGACTGACTGGGAACTGGAACAATTACCTTTCTTAAGTGCTCAATTATTATATTATGCCAGGCGAAGCCAATCGTCTTTTTTCACGATGAATGCAAAAAACCCAGACACATTGCAAACAGCGTTAATAAATGCACGTACTAGAGTGGGGTTCAATTATCCATGTATATGCAATAAAGCAGATTTGATTTTTATCACCTTCACGGGCCAGGATAGGCTTAATATCCTGACCACAGAAATCTTTGCATTGGCGCAAAGCAACATCTGATGAACTTGGATCCTTTCGTACTAGGCGATGAGCTATCCCAATTCAACCAGGACGGCATAACCCTTATTCAATATCCGGTCGTTCTTGTAGGCGCACCTTATTAAGCACAGGATAGCTAGTCACCATCCCCTCGCCGTAGTGATAACGACAGCTCATATGACGACAAGTCTCAGGGACACCATGGTGGCCAGAATACTCGTAAGAGGCTGTATCCATGGCGTGAAACCAATCATGGGGTAGGCCTCCCCCGTTTGCCTCTGGCATGTTGAAGCATATCCTTCTGAGATAGGTCATAACGATGCAACCCTTTTCCTTCTCACAATGACCGCAAGCCATCTTTAAGGTGCGGAATGGGCTGCAGGCGTGCGGGCGACCGGGGTCTTGGGATGCCCAGCCGCCGCGAAGTTTGATCAGGTCTGGCGAGATAGACTCTGATCCATCGATTTCGGTGATAGAATCCCATTCTGCCAAAGAGTTGACTCCTCGTTGCGGTACCATATGTCGACCTCCCTGTAGTCGGATGTTCTGAATGGCCTCCCTAAGTTTTGTCTTATACAAATAGCCACTCGGATGAAAGACGGATGGGTCACCGCCAGAATGTCCTCTCCAGAAGATAAGAATCACAGTCATCCCACTTGGAAGCTTCGTGGCAAACGCCTGCGGACCTTTGCCTTCGCTACAAGGTTCAGAGTGATCCTCATGGTCGCAGCTCCCCACCAATATCCGCCCTTCGCCATCCTGCCCCTCGTCGATGCGGCTCTTTATATCGTCCCAGGTCAGTGTTTTATGAGCACAAAGTCTTATATGGCCTTGTCTCCCAATGCAGACACTCTTGGGCTTGACGCGCTGCCATTTGGCAAAACACGCGTTAGGATGGTCAACGCCACAGGGGTCGCACTTTGACCATGACGACCGCGAGTAGAGGTAGAGCGCTTGAAACTTGCAGATAACCGATAATTTCCTGAGCCTCTGGCAGCTTTCGCAAGCGTAATCCTTTCGCATAAGCTTCCCAACTCCAGCCTTCAATTCCGGGAATCGCGCGTTGTACTCGAAGCAATGGCGGACCTGCCACGGATCTCTTTCAGGACTCGACAAATCTTGAAAGCCACTAGAACACCACTTGCAGCAATAATGGGTGGAGAAATAGTGGTCTTGGAACTCGGCGCCTTCTGTCAGGCGTCGGAACTGCCGAGAAACCTGCCGCAAGGCAAAGAAAGCAACGCCGCCTTCGCTATCCCCCTTCGAGAGCCAGGAAATGATCATCGACAATATTTCATCGGGGAGTCTCTGCAGTCCAGAAGCATCAGACAAGCTGTGAGGAAGCTGGTCGTTGATAAGCTGTGCCTGATGAGGGAGCCCGTTTCCGAGTGTTGAAGAAGGGGGTCTCTTCCAGAGGCTTAGTTCGATTACAGATTCCTTGTTGTTTGTTTCGGCGTCCGCCCTTCTCATCGATTCTTTATACTCTAGTCAACATTAATCAGTAATTCGAACTCTCTCGTGAGCATATCCTCGCACCTGTTTCATTTTCGGGTATGTTTCTCCGCCTGGTGATTCGGCGAATCTCGCCTACGACTATAGTCAGTTATAACATTGCTATACAGGACCTGCTTTCATACTCATCAGCTTTCTATATAAATCTGTTATGATACATGCCACGAAAAATACCACCAAAATTGGCAAGCAAAGCAATTCTACCGAGGCCTCGGCAATATCCATGGTATAGATAAATAGGAAAGCGAGGTATCTGCAAGAGGAAAAAAGAGTGAGGCGGCGCAGGGCAACGGGAGGTTTAAATATTTTCATTTCAGTGTGACAAGCCCGTTTACTTACACGATAGAGATTAAGTTAATCATGTCCTCGAAGTATATTTCTTGTAGTTGCCCCAAGGTTAGGTTTAGAGAACTCAAAAGACACACAGAGCGAGGCGAGGCGCAGGATATAACCATTGCCTACTAGGTCTACGAACTTTAACATAAAACTCTGTAAAAACTTACTGTACGCAGTACGTCAGCTATGTAAAGAACAACCCGAAACCCGCTTCTCAGTTCAATATACAATTGTGTTTAATCGCAGATACAGAGAAAGCATACTGTACATACGTCTTGCCGCCATCGCGAGTATGTGTTGGATGAAGGAAAGAATAATTATTAGTCAGCGGGTTTAGCTCAGTTGGGAGAGCGTCAGACTGAAGTTAAACTTCAATCTATTGATATCTGAAGGTCGTGTGTTCGATCCACACAAACCGCAATAGGTTTTTGCCGCAACCTTCAACTCTGTCTATACGCAGTGAATGAACTTTATATTTTTGCCTTCGCATGCATATATACTCCCTCTTTATGCTGCAATTTAGCACATGAGCGATATCGTTAAGATGACTTGGCCATCCCACAATCAGAAGGGGTTCCATTGGTCTGTTGTACCTAGAACCTGCAGCAAACTATCAATCGCCTTTGCCATTCTTGGTCTGTCAGCCCACTTGATACAGCGCGCTATCGATTGACTTGCTCGCGTGGAGCAAAAAAACTTCCCACAGTGAATCGAGGTGCCAGAAATGCGGGTCCAGGAGTCCACTAAATTTACGCCGAATGCGCCTGAAGGTTTTTGTCACTAAGCATTGTATTTCGTTGTCTCCATGCAAGGCCCACAGTCGAGTAAAATGTGGCTTGCTGAAGTCTATCAAACAGTGGGAGCAAGCGACACGAGGCCTAAAAGCGCGAGAGTTTATCATCGCATTCCATCCGATATTGATCTAACTTCCAGGTCTTCTGGACTTGAACTTCTACCTGCCTGCGAAAGACAATGACTTCCAACTTTGACAAACTGCCTAGAGAGGCTCTCGCCTCCATTTCGAGCGTGAGCGCACGGGTCAGAGACGCTATCTCCGCATCTCTCCCCATCGGGCCAGAACAGTACCTGACCATCACCGCCCCTGGAACTGTAATTGATCTGGCCAACTCGGACCGCGACGACTCATTTGTATATGATGAATCCAAACATAATTTCCCTCCAGCAAATGTCAGACAGGCTGAGGCCAGCTTAGTTGACCGAATGATGCCGATAGCCAAATGCGCAGTATGCAGAGCATCGTCTCGCCCAAACCTGAGCACTAACACATCACAGATCGGCAACGAGAGAAAGAGTGTCGCACACAATTATGCTCGCGCCATCGACAGTTTAATTCCCGCAAGCCCGGTATTCACACCCTCCCAGGCATCCCCAGCCACGGAAAGATGGACTACGCAAAGTCAATGGAGCTTCTCAACAAGAAAGTACCTGGAACCTCAAAGACCATGATTGACGTTTATCGCGACAAGGAGATGAAGTGGGTTGAACGGCAGCAGGCTTGGGAAGAGGCAAAGATCAATGCTGCTCGTAATGCAGAAAATGCCTTTGAAGAGGGGACCAAGGACTACGTCGAAAAGCGAGAGAAATATTTTGATAAATGGATGAAAAGTGAAGCAAAGTCCTACAAGAATGCTATTCAAGCTGCATGGATGGATTGGGTTATCAATGGGAAGAAAAATGAGGTTGATATGATCTTTGGCGTGGTCCAGGTGGATTCTATGGCGCGCATCGAAAACAGCAAGGAAGCGATGAGGAACTCTGCGATAGACGATCCAAGTGGCGATGGAGAGGTATACGGGGTTAGTCTCACGCCCAAGACCTGGGCTACGGCCTGTAAAGTTAGGGCCGAGGAGTGGCGTGGCAATGATTTGAGGCAGCTGAAAGGCAGTGACGAAATTGCATGGAGTAAAGTCACGCTGTCCTATTCTACATCAGATTTACAGACTCAGGGAAGTGGACCCGCCAGCTACGGCCTCTGGACCTTGGGTGACGACGGCTTGCCTGAGGAACTGCGCCAAGAGATGGCATCCTGCGATGTCGGCATTTCATTTTCTGCCCTCGTTGTCAACATCAGCCGCCCATGGCTGCACAGCGACCTCTTCAGCGACACTGATCTCGATGCTCAAAGGGGTGTCAAAGTCAGCCCTGGCCCAAGTCGCATTCATGAGATGCTCGAGGCGCAGGAAGAGGAGAGGAGCAATGACTGGGCCTTTCCTGCTTACCCAACCTCATTTGTCATTGCTGCTGATACAACGATTGAATTCAAGGGACGAGTGAAGGCTATAGAAGAATTTTGGAAAGCTGGCAGTGAGGTGGTTGGATATGGGCCGTGGTCAGTGTCAAGCAGTGCTGCGGACCGGCAGACCAGAGTTGAATCAACTTCAACGGGTTGTAAGATCAGTTTTGGGGCACCGCAGATTATTGGCTGGGTTAGCCAAGCTGTGCCATCTCTGCCGCGATCATAATATTTACTTCATTAGCCATGCACGAGAGTTTGCTTAATAGGATACCTCTTTTTTTTTTTTGCGCCTCATTGTCAGTCTTGAGCGGCTCTTTCTGTGCAACCACTTTCTCAAGTTCTTGCAGCGTCTCCTTCATTGCTCCGCTTTTCTGTTGATTTGTTTGTTACACAAGGCAGGAAGGAGCCTACAACCTGGACCTTGCAGCCTTCACCTTCGCTTTCTGATGTCCATCTTCATCAATACATTTCAATCCGATTTCTTTTCTGAAAAGATGAAGAGAATCACGAGAGCTGCTCGAGCTGCCGAGATGAACTCCCAGTCGACAGAAGATCAGGGAACTAGTCGTCCGCGACGACAGCTCATCACTTCCATCGTTCAGTCTCCAGTTGCACCCGCTCTGCAAACACCTCTTCAGCATGTACCCGCCCGACGATCCGCACCCTCCACACCCGATATCGTGAGTCACCCATGGCTAGCATGACCCCATGTCTTTGAGAAGCTAATAAGTAGCAGAAGATTCGGTTCTTGACTTTTTACCTCCAGGAATGCACCACAGAAGAACACATCGTTGAAAAGTTCACCCGCGGACTCCAGATCGTATCAAATTGCGCGGCGGATATCCCATCTATTCTCTCCGACATCATCAGCCACTGCCAGGACCGCGTAGTGCTTCACCAACAAGCTACCAGGGAATTAGGAAGGTTCCACATCGGCTGCTGGGACGGCTACTTCAGAATGGTTGCTGCCGACACTGATTGGTTGACCAACAACTGGGGTGGTTCGAACTGGCTTCCGCCTGATATTCGGGCTGGGCTTGAGAGGTCGTTTGGTACTCCAGTGCCCTCGTCTTATGTGAGAGCCTTGGTTGCAATTACACAGGCTGCACAGGCCTATGAAATCGACCTCGACTCTCTTTGGGCTGAAGACGGCGCTCTGAGAACGGCAGTGGGCGATGGTGGGGAAATTTGTCTCTCCCCAGCACTGGAGCAGGAGATCATCGGCCAGATCAATCATGAGGGAGCGCTTACAGCCCCAGAGGCTTCTGCTCAAGGACGACAAAGCTCGACTGCTGTTCATCTCGAGGGTGGAAGCGAAAGGTCTAATGGCATCAAAGTCGAGACGAGCGAGCAAAGCGAACCTGCATCAATCCAGACAGTTCCTAGCCATGAAACTCCTACTGGAAACGGCAACGATGATCCTCCAACTGCTGTGGAAGTGCCTACCGCTCACGAACATGTAGCACAGACGCAGGCCCAGCCCACGAATGATGGAACGCAATCCGCTCCACCAGTGACCAGAAAGCGGACTTTCGATCAGATGAATAGCACAGAAGACTCAATGTATGACAAGTACAAGACACTTACGACGAGCATCACGCTGGAAAGGTTTGCTCAGCTTCGAGCAGAAGCAATCGAGAAACTGGAACGAGCGGAGTCCGAAAAGGCAGCCACCGACCGCATACTGGTAACAATGAGAGCCAAAGAAGACCAACTCCAGCAAATCCGCGACCACAGCAAGAGGATGATCGACACCACGAGCAATGGACTAAGAGAACAGGCCAATCACGATGTCCTGGCCGGAACGCTGGCGAACATGGGAGAAGTGTACTTCAAGGGCATGAACAGATTACTTGATTGTGTTCTTCAGGCGTCCTCTGCCTCTATTTTCGGATTCACGGTCGAAGATGTGCAAGCACGACAGACCGCAGCGATTGACAAGGTCGACAAAGGGAAGAAACACATCCGGGCGCTGGATCACATTGAAAAGGCACGAGCGGTACACGAGAACTACATTGAGATGGAGGGATTTCGCGAGAGTTTGCGTGCTGTTTGGGCCAAGACAGGTGAGCGCGTGGAGGATTTGGAGAAGGCGTGCGTTGCTGCGTTTAGTCATGCGGAGGAAGAAGACTAGGGTTCTATTCTCGCATCTCAGAACGATTAATGAGAGATCATATTCAACCGGTTCGGAGGGCTGAGCAAGGATGTTGGGAGATTTTTCTGTTTCTGAGAAGACTGTTCTTATGTTCATGTTTGTGAGATAGCTTCAGAGACTTGATGCTGGTGGATCGTGTCGAGACTTGGCGCCGGGGAATGAGTCACCCCGCATTCCCACAATGGTGCAGCGATCTTCAATTGTGCTTCTATCGCTATGAAATAAATGTTCTGTTCTTTCATCCAACTCTCGGTATCTGCAAACCAATAAAATGTCATCCGCATCAAGACCTTCAACACCACCGCATCATCCAAACTTTGGTGTGCGCATGTCCCGCGAGGACATCGGCCGTTTAGTGCGCCATATACTCCCCGACACTACCGACGTAGAAGTTGAGGCTCTTCCATCTCTGAAGTCCTTCAACAACCGAATCTATTATCTCAAATGTCACAAAGGATCCCAAACTGTTGACGATGCAGTCCATGTCGATGAGCTTGTTCTCAAGATCAATGGTCGAGGTTTTGGGTCGGAGAAGATTGAGAGTGAAGTTTCTTGTCTCCTCATGTTGGAGCACTTTTGCCCCGAGATTCCAGCGCCTCGTGTGGTAGCTTGGTCTCAAGATGGATTGACTATCGACACCAAGGACTCGCATAGCGGTAGTCTGAAGCTCAACGGTGCAGATGAGAGTCTGAACGGCTGGATATTGATGACAAGAGTACTGGGAAAACCCATTGACTTATCTACGCTCGGCAATGACGACAAGCTTCACCTGGCGACACAATTGGCAGATTATGTCAACAATTGGCGGCGAAATCTCCCTCCTCAGACCTTTGCTGGGAATATTTCCTTTCATCAGATGGGTTGCCAGCCAGACATCAAAATCCCAAGCTCGGATAGTGCCAGGGAAATGCAGTTTCTTGTCAGAGGCATGCTTGGAGAAGAGCTCCATTGTCAAGATGGCATCGCCTCCCTCGCCGAGTATTATAAACTCAGAATTCACAACAAGATGAAGACTTTGGAAACGAACGAGACCTTTGCGCCCAACAGAGTCCTCATGCAGTCTCTGGAGACATTCATACAGCAAGGCCTCCCTGCCCTCAGGGCGTTGAACACCAAAGGCGACTCTTTTGTATTCACCCACTACGACCTATCCCCACGAAACATTCTCATATCTGGCCAGCCTCCCCAGATCACCGGCATCGTGGACTTTGAGTTCTCTGGCTTCTTTCCACCGCTCGATGAGTTCCTGAATGACTGCATCGCCAACGATGGCGACTGGACCAAAGATATGTACGAGGTGTATTTGAAGCGACTGGAGAGTAATGGTATACCAACACCCTTGGAAGGAATCGAAAAGGATCATTGGGAACAGATGGCGTTGTTGGAAGAATTGGTTGAGAAGATTGCTCCTTGGTGGTTGCCTGGTAAGTTTCAAGGTGAACAGCTGGAGCAAGAGTTGAACAAGGTCAAGGCACGAGTTGGGGAGATAGTAGATAGATTGAGAAAGTGAGAATAGCCAAGAGCGGGAAGTTCTATCGGCAAATGTTTTCACCAAAAATAAGACTCTCAAAAGCCAGGCCCCATCATGTCAATCTCGCGAAGGAAACCTACATGTTTTGATCAACAGAAATTATAGTGAATTTCCTACATCTACCGAATCCTGGCTATGATGCTTCTAACCTACATATTCTCAATTCGCAATCACAAACATTTAAACTCCGCATAACTTCAACTCCTCAATATCTTATCGTAAGGTTCACCAGAGACCTTTCTCTCTAGTTCTATCTTCACCAGGTATCCGCCTCGCTCATTTCGAATATGCCATCAATCCGCACACCACCATGAAGAGCTCAGTCCCCATGCTCGACACGCTTGTGGCCTCTTTTATCTGACTCTGCTGGGGTATGGAGATAGCGTGCTCGTTAATCTAGCCGCCTGGAAACCCGACTGTGTTGGGTCGGCAAACAGAGCTCTTATCTTTAAAGAGTCGTCAGGTAGGTGAGGGAGGTCAAGACATCTACTCTAAGTGATGAGAAGATTTAGGCAAATTTAGGTAAATTTGGGACAGCTTAGGTAACTTTAGGATAACTTAGGTATATTTAGGGTGTTCTTTCTTACGAGTCTTATCATCGCCAGTATCTTTTTCAGCCATCGCGCATACGTCATCAATCCACGTGCCCTCGATTTACAGAGGGCCCATACTAGAGTAAGATTTTTGGATAGAGAAATGCACTGCCAGGCGAACGCAAGGTGTGGAAAATATGCTCCACTTTTGCAGTACAATATCAATTCACAACAACAAAATTTTAACTCCACACAACTTCTACTCTGCAAACTTCAACTTCTCAACATCTTGCAGTTTTCAAGTTTCACTTCTCAAACAACTCAAGAGCCCTTGCGTCTTATTCGCCAGAGATCTTTCTTATTAATCCCTTCACTAGGTATCCGTCTCATTCATTTCGCGATCCGTACGCCACTATGAAGAGCGCATTCCTTATGCTCGCTGCCCTTGTGGCCTCTCTTGTCTGCCTCTTTTGAGCGATAGCACTGGATACAACCTCTTCTCCTCCAATCCACCGCCCGGGAACTCCGAGTTCGCGGTCGCGAACAGCTACATCTCTCGCGTCATGTTTGCTCCTTTGGAAGAGCTGCCCATGACCTACGGTAGCATGACGTCTCCTCAGGATTCCGCGACAACCAGCACCCACCAAGATCTCTGTTCCACGGACGACGGCAAACTCCAACCCGAACCAAGCAGCGCCAAGAAGTCCCTCGAGGACCAAGTTGATGATCTGCTTGCGATTTTGCGAGATATCCGGTCGTTTGTCATGCCTGCTTTCCCCGGCGCTGGGCGAATCGTCATCGTTATCTCTATCTTTTCTCTCTTGCAGGAACGGATCGCCGCTGCCTGTGTTGTTGCAGAAGGCCGCCTAGATCCACCACCGAGTCGATGTATGAAGCCCAAACCCGCTTTTTCTAGAAGAAATACGGATATCGACCTACCACACCCCACGACCTCGCTCTGCAAAATGGATTGGTTCCGCGATGCGTATCATGAGGACCCTTTTTTGACGTGGTCTGCTACACCCCCGCATTCTTGTATCAGCATGTCATGTGCTGGCTCGGGCAGGCCCTCTTGACTACCTATCGCTATGGATCCGTGGGCGGCTTTCAAAGACTTCTGGGTCGGAATTCCCAAGCTACTCGTGACGCTATTCGTGACAATACCCTGGTTCATCATTCGACGACTCCCTCGGTTCGCCGTGTGCTTCGTGTGCTTTATCATCAAGGCTATACCCTCAGTCGGCGCGCACTTGATCGGACTTGTTGCGTGTTTCCTCTCACCATTTCCGCACCGGAAACGAGATTTTGCAGCAGAACGTGCGAGGCGTGCAGTGGGACCAGTCAGCTGTGGTATTCATCAACTCAAAACAACACTCTATTCAGGAAAGTCTTAGGTGAATTTAGGTGAATTTTGGGCAGTTTAGGATAATTTAGTATAAACTTAGTGTAGGATACGTGGACCTTAGACTAGGTATCCGCTTTATCCGACCTCAATTTATTGCTGTTTTGCGTTGGGAATGGCGTTCTCTGATCTTAAGGCATCTCGGCGAGACTTACACCGAGCTGATACATTGATCTTCAGAGTCATTGCGGGGTGGAGTCCTTGGGGAGTAAGCAACAAGATGATCCTCCGTGTGTGTATGCATGATTGAGGCGTGAAATAATCCTCCTATCAGACGTGAATATTCCCGAACATTGGTTTGCCACGGACTCTGATAAAGGGAGAAAGATGAGCGTTTTGCCCAGCAGGTCATTAATAAGGTCAAGTTGTGACATCGAGGATTTTAAGTCGCTGATACTTAAACATGATGCGCACTTTTTATCTCTTCTACTTACTGACTCTTTTCTCCAACGGCTTTGCGGACGCTTGTAAAAATGACGAAGACTGCAGTCTAAACGGAATTTGTTCGAGATGGAAAAAGGTCTGCTGTTGTGATCCAGGCTGGATTGGCAGCGATTGTGGTCGTCTTGATCTTGCTCCGGCGACACGATACACTGGCTACAACCATACATATGAGCCTCCAAGTCCCACAGATTTTGGTATTTGGCCTAATGCCTCCTGGGGAGGTCGAATTGTTCAAGATCGTGACAACAAGCGACTATTCCATCTTTTCACGGTGCAGTTCAGTCACGGATGCGGTCTGAAGGGTTGGCGCCCTCATTCTTACATCATCCGGGCCGAATCGCATAACGGGCCTCAAGGGCCATACAAGTATGCTCAAGATGTATCGAAGAACTTCGCGCATAATCCAGATATTGTCTGGAGCCCGGCTGATAAGAAGTACTTGTTATACAGCATTGGGGTAGAATATGATAAGAAGGTCACGAAGTGCGAAAGCATCAGCTATACGAGATGGCCCAACAATATTTCTGTTTCAGCTGCTGATGATATTCGTGGTCCATGGTCGCCATTCAAGATGGTCCTGGATAGTGACCCCCCAGCAGGTATTCACGCTACCAACCCCTCGGCTCTCCCTCTCTGGACACGCAACAACGCAACCAGCGAAATAGTGCTCGGTATCAAAGACTATTCAATCTTCACTGCCAAGGGTTGGGATGGCGACTATAAGCTCAAATATCAAGCAACATGGAACGTCACAGAGCAAGAGAACCCAGAATGGACCGAAGACCCGTTCATATGGCGCGACAAGCGGGGAAACTGGCACTCCATAAACCACTGGATGATAGACTACGTTGAGAACGATAAACAACAATGGCCCCGTGTTGGATCCCATCTCTTTTCACGGAAACTCACAGGGCCGTGGCATTTCAAGCTCCAAGAGGCTTTTAGTTCCAATGTCACTTTTACTGATGGATCGTGGCAGGTGTTCCAAAGAAGGGAGAGGCCGAAGCTGTTCTTTAGTGATGACGAAGAGATGACGCCGGTGTATTTGACTAATGGGGTACAGGAGATGAATCAGACTGGTGCGGCTTTTACGCTTGTTCAGCCGATTGGTACGAAGTGGAAGAAGTTTGAGAAGGATTTGGGTTTCTGATATCAAAAGTGGATTCATGTATACGTGGATCTGTCTGCCTCAGTCAAATTTTGCCAGCTGCTCTTTAGTTAACCTTGGCTATATGATCCTTTCACCCCGCCAAGCATCATGTCTTGTGCCGCATTAAATATTAAATGGTAATCTGTTACACTCTTCTAGTACACGTTTTGAGTACACCAGGTCAGACTGACTGCAGAGGCTTGTCAATGGTTTCCCTCCTCGGATGTTGGCGAGCTTCAGGAGCCCTTCTGCTCAAAGTTCGGAGACATTCCTTTTATCGGCCTGGCTATAGGGGTCGCTATTTACTAGTACAGCTGATGCAATGGTGGATAGCTGTTTGGACCATTGATTCTGCTCTCCAATCGCGATGTTGCGTTTCGTTGCGAAATATTCAGACCATTTCTCGTCCGAAGTCAATGATTCTAACTCAAATCCTTGTCAATCCGTGGTTGGTAAGTCTTGCTTCGCTTTCGCGAGGTCGGATGCCAAGTCCTCCATGCTCCTTGCCTTCTCAGCCTGTCGCTTTTGGTCCTCCTCCTCGCCAAGGGTTTCGTTCTGAAGAAAGGAACGCTGGAGTTCTTGGTTGGTGAGTGAAGTCGCGTGCTGATGTTCGCTCATTGAATCGAGCATTCGGCGGTAGTTCCCGATCTCGTAATCGCGATAGGCGAAAAGAGTGTCTGTTCCCTCTTTCACAATCCTCTTGGCCTCCTCACAGCACCCCGGGTCCGGCTTCAAGTTGAAGACAGCTCCCTCATTTCAGCAGATGACCTTTCTAGTCGGGTCAGTCTACTCGGAGAGCCGTTCAACACGAGTAGTGGGATGATATATGATCTTCCTTTCGCGGGGCACGTCGAGCTGAATCTTGAACTCAGGGTAATTCAACCTGGTGAAAAAGGAGATCTTATCTCGTCACTCCGCCTCTATGATTGGCACAGTTCTTGAGTGACTTCTGCCTTGATATGTTCCAGCAAGGCCTTCGGGTCATCATGTCGGCCTGAAAGACGATTGAGCCAGTGCGAATTCTCTCGCCCCCAATCTGCCTCTCGCACAACCTTCCCAGGGACTTGAAACCTTTTCTCCGGATACGGATACGGCTGGATCTCGCGCTTAGTCCCTACAACTAGCAAACCGCTTGACAGTGCCGGAGTTCGCTTCGCAACGGGAATCCCCTTTCTGTTCCGTGTTATTGTGATGGGCTCGCGGGCTGTCACTCCTCCAGAGAGGGACTGTCCATCAGGTCGGCGGCCCACGATCATTAGAATGTTGTATGCCTTCGCCAATCTCGACTGATGTACGAAGATAAGTCTTCAATTCGTGTTCACGAATGATGTCGATGGGCGTCCCCTCGGTTCGCTCCACTTGGGAATCAGGCCTTGCGCAGCCATCAGACACAACAAACAACCTGACAGCAATATGACACCAAGCTATGCTTGCTGTTCAGTGTTTGCTTCTAGCCCGAAGGATCCTACCTAAACTTCGGGTATCAGTAGTCTAAAGACCCACTAAGTCTATACTAAGTGTACCTAAGTTATCCTAAATTTACCTAAATCTTCTCATTGGGATTCCAGCAGGCTCGACTCCAGATTCCTGTTTCAGCTTATAGTGCACGCAGATCAGTCAGCCCTAAGCCCAGCTATGTTACTTTACCTTTAGTTTCGGGTTGCAAATTTCGTGTTCTTGGACGGCCCCCAATCCCCCACAGCCATCCCCAGTCTCTGAGTGGTCCAGTTCTAAATGCCGCAAACCCATGTCCCTTGCTGTTGACATCATTGGCACGATCCTGAAGCGGATCACTACTGGACTTGTGTAAGTGTGTAGCTCCCGAGTCTTATAACTCGATATATTATTTGAGGCTTTGGTCGTCCCTTCAAGTCAACCGTCTGTAGGTTGGAATGGCAGGTCTCATAGAAAGCTGTCTGTCTGGCATTATGGGAAGATATCATCGTAGTTCAATCCTTGTATTTGTTGAAAGACTTAATAGAACCATTCTATCACTCGCTACACACTCTCCAGTAGAACAGCCTATACTAAACCAATCTGCGAGGTCCTCTTGGGGTGTAGGACAATGAACCTGATTTCACCCTGGACTGATTCGATCATCGCCTCATCTCATGGCATCGCCACTTTCTAGTCCCCGCTTACTACCATCACATGCATAAGAGTCATTCCATGTCTTGCATAGCAGGATGGCAAAGGATTTTAGTCACCATGCAAAATATGCCGGAATTCCGTACTTGCACAGCCTTTCCTATTCAAGTAGTTCATAAAGTGCACTGCGCTAGTTCATCCAATAAGCTTAAACATAATGCGAGCGCCTAGAGTCCGAAAGCTTAAAAATCCTCCCAGGCTGACATATGCAATTATGCGTATCGGCAGTTGTGCAAGCGCTGTTGATCTCCTGATGGAATGAGATCACTTCCCTTTAGAGTCGAGATGGATTGTGTTGGTCTGGTCACTGATGTAATTGATGATGGCTTCAGTGGGATATTTGTGAAAATTGCTCGAGTTGGGTAAGTCCTTCGAATTAGCAGGTTTTTGGAAGGAATTGCCAAGATGTGACCCATCTTGGAGCACAATAGTAATTGCTTCAATTATAAAATGCCATCGGTTCCGCGCTGGACTCGATATCATCACCAAAGCATCTCATCACTTCAACTCACATACTTCAATTGTCATTATCAACATGCTTCCCAGCCTTCTTCTCTTTGCCCTCACTGGCTTCGCCAGCGGGTCTCCTACTGGCCTTCTTACCTCTTCCCATGATATACAGGCCAGGGAGATTCACGCTGATGAGCTTCACACTCGTGCCCTACTCAATCACCCCAAGGACCTCATCATTGACTCTGGGGATCTCAATGACTACATCAAGGAACATCCCAACTCTGATAGCGTCGTCTATCTGCAGGACAAACAGTCCTTCGTACCATTGTCAAGCGTCTCGGTAGTCGAAGACAAAGAAGCCAAGGACGACAAGTCCAAGCGTCAATATACTGGCCCTTGCTATGTCTATGACCAGTGGCAGGCCCGCGACTCCCAGTCCTACTGGGGTCCATGGGAGACAGCTTCTGGCTGTCTGTACACTGGCTTGAGTGAGGGTTCAGGTACCCGAACCATCAGCTGGTCCAAATCTGTGTCCGTTGAAGTCTCAGGTGGCTTAGATTGGAACCCTATCAAGGATGTCTTGGGTGTCTCCCTTGGCCTTGCTGTTACAAACACTTGGACCGATGGTGGTAAGATCGACTGCAACATCCCTGCTGGATCAGTTGGTCAGATCTGGGCTCAGAAGTATCTGGGAGAAGGTATGTATACGCCCTTGTCTCCTTTGAGAAACTACTAACTGAAATAGCACATATGTGGAAGAGAATGTGCCAGTCATGCGGAGCCTCTGGTCAAAAGTGTCTTGGTGACTGGGAGGAAGCTGGATTCGTCAAAGCTCCAACTGATGGGTATGTCAAACTTAGGCTCATGTGAAGCGAAGAACTAACACATTTCAGTTCTGATCCCGGCAAGAACCTGAACACAGGCTGCAGCACTGGCAACGAGAATGTCAAGTGTTAGAATGGATCTCTGGATGGCGTACCTGCTGGGAGTTTGGTCTGGAAGACGTTGGAAAGTAGAGAATGAACCAGAGCGGGTTTCAAGGTGTAGCTAGGGTCTCACTCATTAGCTGCTTTTGTTTCTTCAATCGACGGTCTTTTATTTGAGTGATTTTCCAAAGTCTCAAAAGATCTCAACCTGACTTGCTCTTGTTGTTATTGTTGTTGGAGCTACCCAAAACTTGACTTCATGAAGAGGTCTAGACCAGAATGGTTTAGCTGCTGTTTGGCCAGAAACAATGCGAATATTCTCAAGACAGCCGGATCGCGACTCAGCTGATTGTGTCTCCTTGTACTCAGAGATCACCCCACCATCTATGTCTTGTCTTCTCCATCTCCAGCTCCACGGGATATGGATCCAAGAACTTGGTAAGCGACTCTTGCCAGCCCTGCCGAATAAGATTTCCCAACCATGCAGATGTATACTCCCAATAGTACGGATTCCAAATAGCAAATTCCCAGTCGATGATACCAACGACTTGATCGCCCCGTACTAAGATGTTGAAGGGGTTCAGGTCTCCATGAGTAAATACTGGCGGTGGCCACGAGCCGTCTTGTTTGGTGATTATCTCTTTGATGTCTTTCCAATTCTGATCATCAGCACGATCTGGGTGGTCCTCAGGCTGGAGGTCCTCGCGCAGCCATCGATGAAAATCTTGAACGGTCTTGAATGGGCCAAATCTTGGTCTTGACCGTGGTATTTGAGAGTCGCGTAATGAGCCGCCTATATAGCTCTCAATTCCTGTATTGGGAGGTGGAGTAAGAGACCGTAGTTCTTGAAACATGCGCCGTAGCTGAGTAAAGATGTTTGATCGATCAGTATCTGATAAGTCTCTCCAGGTATCCGCGATGCTTTTTCCCTGAATGCGCTGCATAACTATATGTGCTCTGTTCTTGTGCACGAATGAGCAGTGAATAGTCGGCACAGGAATAGAAGTATTGGCTGCAACGAATTGCATAGTAGCTGCTTCAGTGAGGTGGATAAATGGCCCCTTCTTGACGATGAGAGATTTTGAAATGGGGATGCAAGGCCCATTATGTTTGTAGAAGCGGGCGGACGTTTTAAGTGCGATGAGTGTCATGAAGCGACGAGGGAATGTATTATTTATGGCCAAAGAGGATGTTCCTTCATGCTGAGTAGCCGTTTGGTCGGGCGGAGGGACGTAACCTGTTGTTGACATGATGGAGACGAGTGGAGCGGAATTGCGAGCATTGGTCGTTGAGCTCACAAAGTCTTGGTGATTGACTGACTTCCAAGACCTGGAGTGATTAATGGAGTGCGTAACAAGATGTACATTATCGGACTTAAGAATCGAGGTGGAGATGAAGATGGGTTAACCGATTGGCGAATGGTCTGTTGACAGGAATGAGATCACGGCACGCCTGCTGACTAAGACAAATGCCCTGCAAAATCTACGCGTCTTCCGCGTCGCGACAAATCCGATGCGCAAAGCTTGATAACTACAGCAGTGAATGATTTGAACCCTTGACCTAAATTAGTCTAAATAGCCACTAAAGAACACTAAACTAGCCTAAGTTTCAGCCTAAGACTCTTCATTGTTTTGGATAAAGATCCTGAGCTGGAACACGGTCGCGGGGGAAGATAAGATAATGTGCAGTATCAATGTCATTGCGCTAAATTGCTATGAAATACAAATAGTGACTCATTTCAGCCTCTTCAGGCTCTTTTTCTAACTAAAACAACTCTTTCAACATTTTACTCCTCCTGGACCTTCTCTGTTGATCCATGTGCAGGGAACTGATCAACCTTGGTGCTAGCAAACTTGCGCGCAGGAACATTATGCTCGAAGAGAAGATCGAGTTCACCATATGTTCGACCCTTGGGCTCGGGAAGGCGGAAGAAGGCCCAGATGAAGATCAACAGACACCATCCAGCCCAGAAGAGACCAGTCTTGGCGCCCCAGTTCCACGAGTTACGACCGAGCATGCGGGGCATAAGGGTGTTGGTGACGAGACCGGCGATGTTGCTGAAGTTACGGGCCAACACGATGGTCTTGGCCTTGAGACGGGTGGAGGAGATCTCGGCGACGATGGTATAAGCGATGGGACCGATGGTCATGTCGTAGACAAAGGTGTACACGACGAGCAAGCTACCGATGGCCCAGCCGGTTTGCTCGGTCTTCTTGGCGAAGCCAAGGGCTCCGACGGCGATGAGGATGAAGAAGAGAGAGGCCATACCGCAGATGTAGATATGGCGACGGCCGAAGCGGGCCATAAGGAACCAGGATAGAACGACGCCAACAGCACCGACACAGTATTGAATGACATTGAAGTCAAGAGCTCGCTCAGAGGAAAGACCAGCTTCGAGGTAGAACTGAACAGCGTAACCCATGAGAGAGCTACCGCAGAGAGCCTGGGCAGTGTAGCTGATAGAAGCGACTTCCGTTCGTCGAAGATCGCTGCGCATGAAGCAATGCCAGTAGTTGGTTCCAGCAGAGTTCTCAATCTCCATCTTGTTAGTAGCCTTGAGGAGCTCAACCTGAGCATCAGCATCAAAAGGAATGTCGCACTGGGTGGTGAGCGAGAGGATAGATCGCTTAGCATCCTCATATCGCTCCTTGCGCACAAGCCACCAAGGAGACTCGGGAGCAAAGAGGGTACCGAGCATGATGAACGGAGGCCAAGCCCACTGAAGAGCAAAAGGGATTCTGTAAGACCAATCGCCACCCATGGTGCTGAAGCCTCGAAGAACACCTGCACCGATGAGCTGACCGATGACCCAGCAAAGGTTGACGTAGGCAGTGAGATACGGTCGCAGCACAACAGGCGCAACATCAGAAGCGTATGCGAGAGTGAGAGTCTGGAAGATACCCCAGGGCAGACCGAGGAGGATGTTTCCGGCCAAGAGAACCTGAAGGTTCGGTGCAAAGAAGGGGAAGAAGATGAGTCCAATCATGAGAACCTGACTCGCCAACATGGTCTTCTTGTAACCGAAAGCATCAGAGACCCAACCGTTGATGTAAAGACCGATGATCTGACCGCACATGCCACCAACTTGGATATAAGTCTGCCAATCGGCCGAGACAATAGGGTTTCCGTTCGAGTCGACTTCGTTGCCGAATTTCTGCTTGAATCTGGGGGGGGGG